>NW_017385987.1:1827419-1864585 GCF_000237925.1 Schistosoma mansoni | reverse complement strand
TTTTTATATATAGTTGAAATCATGAGTCAATTGAAGCTAGACCACCATGGAAAACCTGGAAGCACTGGATGGCCGTTTCGTCCATGCTCTTCTGCTAAAATCTTTATTCTTACTCTTTTCAAAATCAGTAGAATTCAATTTGAATAAATTTCTAATAAATATTTTCAACTAACCTTTCAATGGTAATCAAATTTTTTGTATCTTCACTTTAATTAAAAAAAACTCATCAGAAAATATTCAGACTAATTTAAGTCATTTAAATGAACTAATTTTGTTGTTCATCAAAAATACAAATGAAGAAATCAATTTAGTACCATTAGAATTTGTAGATGTCTTTAGTTATTTAATGAAATTTTCTCTCCTTTAATTTTTCTTTTTTCTTCTTTTTTTTAAGAAGAATGTATTTTGTCAAAATTATGGTCATAATTAAATTCAAAAAAAATTTTTTTTATTGTAATTGTAATTTGTAGTATTGCCTAAAGAAATTGTACCATTTTTTGTTTTGTTTTGAATTTGAGTGTAAAAAAAACAAAATCGTTTACATAAAATTTTCTAAATTTTGAAATTGAAATCTATAACGTTTATAGAATACATTGAATCTATAAGAAATTTCGGTTATACAATGAATAAAGATGGATAGTGGCTAGCAGTGGAATCCAGGACGCACGTTTCGTCCTATTTGGGACTCGTCAGCTGGATGTACCTGGATCTCAGGGTTGATGTTCACTCTGAGACTCGAACCCAGTACTTTTCGCTTTAAACGCCATCATGTTATCCACTTATCTACTGAGTCTCTATAGCCACCTGCTTGTGCAATGGGGTGAAGTTATATTCATTTGGTGTTGTATACTTGTATCTCCCCATTGTTATTTAGGACTGCAATTGATCAGTCTCTTGTTGGCATATGTGGGTCCTGTGCGGACTGCCTCCATATTGCCTGAAGTCACAAGCTTTATAAGCAAAAAGACTGATCAATTGAAATCCCAAAAAACAATGGGAAGATAGAAGTATACAAAACCAAGTGAATATGCAATGAATAGTTTTGTATTTGTTATGTAGTTGAATTTTTTTCTATAAATCTATAATGATTACTAATTGTTTGTTTAGTTTACTTAAAAAAAGATTAGAAACTTTCTCAATTTGAGAGGTATTATATATTACTTATTGAGAAATAACGTTTCCTTATTATTAGATCATTTATCAATATGAATAATTTAATTTTGACTAAAAAAGTTTATAATGAGTAGTACTGGTTTATATAAATAATTAACGAATACGATTAGACGAAGAATAATAAAATAAGCTGAGTATAATAACTTTTACATATTCATTTGGAATGTAGTGAGAATATTATGACGTGTTTATTTGTCTAGACAATTAAATTATGGCCCTTACTGTCATCAGTTACTTACAGTTTCTGTCTCCTTAGTGTAGGCGTGTCATTTGAATAAAGCTGTCATGTTTGCTCATTCAAACGTCTAATCAGATGCAATTTTTTTGACTTTTTAGTCTATAAGAAAGGCATTATACCGGAAGAATAGTTTGTAATGATTTACTGATTTTAATTCTGCAATAATATTCATGTTTAAAATATCTAGATGGGTTGGTAATCAACAGTAAGTCTAAATAAACTTAAGTTCCAAAAATATGACATGGATTTTGTTAGGCTTGAATCTATTTATACTACTGGTGGAATATGATAAAAATATCTGAGAGAAAATTATGATACTATCATAGAATAATGGTAGATGAACATCCTTAATATGGACTATACTCAGCATTTCATATATAGCAATAACTAGCGGTTTGCACTCCTATTTTAACTGGTATGTTGCCAAAAATAAAAAAACATTCTAACTACTGCACAAACTGTTGTGTTAAAAAAGCTAAATGGTGACATCCAGTTTCATGTTACTTTAGTAAATAGAACTGACTAACTCATAACTTTCTAAGTTATAGATACTAAAAATTACAGTTTCAAGATGATGTCGGAAATCTGTTTTCTTTATTTTTATTAAACAATGAAATCAGTTGACGTCAGAGTCAAAATCATGTTTATTTAACATTGAAGAGCATTCGAAATGAGAAAATAAAAATTTTAGTAAACGGGAATATCGTATAAATCCGTTTTTA
The DNA here is from genome assembly GCF_000237925.1 of Schistosoma mansoni. Taxonomy (NCBI): domain Eukaryota; kingdom Metazoa; phylum Platyhelminthes; class Trematoda; order Strigeidida; family Schistosomatidae; genus Schistosoma; species Schistosoma mansoni. The sequence continues at coordinate 1,862,452 of NW_017385987.1, read as the reverse complement.
GAATTTATTTATTACTTCTGAGTGGATCACACCATCAGTTTCAGCTTCTTTTAACAAGTGGCAAAATAAATTAGACGGTTCTATATCAACAGTTTTTATAAACGTCATAATAATTATGTTGGTATTAAAAATACTTGTCGTTATTCACAACTGAAACACAATTTCAAATAATAGATTTAATCTAGGAGGTACATTTCATTCCATTCAGGACTTCTTAGTTGGATGTACCCGCATTTCCGCACAGGTATGTGATAATATAGACTCAGAATCTCAGTGAATAATGCACTGACTTTTGAATTGAAGGTAATGAGTGTAAACGTAAACACTGGTACGGAAAACGTCCAGCTGACAAGTCGAAAATACTGTAAAACGAGCATCCGAGATTTCATGGTGGAGCGAAATTCAATCTGTTGTATTAAACTTGTATTTAATTGACAACATAGATGAATTTTTGCACAGAATTTACATGTGATAACAGAGACTGATTAATATTCAGCATTATGTTTTAACAACAGGACAATTCAAATCACTTTTAATGATCATACAAACAATTTAAAACGAGATGAATTTATGTACAAGAGAAAATATTGGTTATCTAACAATCGATGTCAAACATTACTATTTCCAAGCAAGTGGAAAATTTATTTTGGCACAGAAGTACGTACTTTAACACCTTTTAGAATATAAGCATTAGATGTTAAAGAGAAATTCACCCAGAGAATCTTATTTCCCTCTTTAGTAGAAATAGTGTTCTTGAAGCTTTGAGCATTTTTAATTGAGTGATATTTACAGGAAGACATTGTAGAATTTAGTGAAAATAATTAATTCACTTTCATAAGAATTCAAAAGAGGAAACAGATGACGAGCCTATCATTTATCAATCCATTTTTTATTGTTGGACTGAACAGAAGGAGTAATAGGTGAATAGATGATAGTACTTTCTGAATATAATATTTTCATTGATTTTAATGACGTTTCACCTTACAATGCTCTTACTTTAAATAAAACAATATCTGGTTGGAGTCGCATATTAAAACGATCAGTGAAACAAATAATATGATTTCTCTAGAAGATTCAAATGAAATCTATGTGAATATATATCATTATCAGAACGAATATTGTGATGGGGATTTGGCGCCAAGTATAAAGAAGACGTTATGGTTAGAAATTATATCTAAAATAATCTCAACGATTAGAATTACAAAGTTTCATTCAATAAGCTTATCTGAACTTCTTTAGAGCAATAATTAAATTCAAAGAATATATGACGCATAACAAACAGATCTATACTAAAAGCTTATTTATTCATAATCAAATGTTGATTTTGTAAAGTGAAAAACGTGAGTCAATAAAATATGAAAAGTACGGAAAATTCACAATGTACATTTAAATTATTCCAGGTTTTCCATTGTGATTTAGCTTCAATCGACTCATAAATTCAACTATAAAATTACTAAGGTCTCCAAGAAACCCTCCCTTTCTGATAATAATCATCATGTGCTCACTAGTGACTGGCTTCAAGAGGTATTTCCTGGAGTTCTAGTGAGAAGCAGTGACCAGTGGAATTCAACCAGGTCTGTTGTCCGATATCAACTCACTGAAGACAAAGGTGGATATGTCGCTCAATTTTGTGGATTGTTTGAAATAAGTTATATTGACACCATTAGATGCCGGCGGGACGGGATCGTAGATAAGTACTGCTGAGGAGTCCCATAGTCGGATAAAACGGCCGTCCAGTGCTTCCAGGTTTCCCATGGTGGTCTGACTTTAATTGACTCATGAACCCAACCACAAAATTAACGAAATCTGTCTATCACCAATAATTTGTTAATCGCCCTGTTTTTTTCAGCAAAATAAAATTTTGACGATCAATATTCTGTATCCTCTAAGAGTGTTCAGTTAGAAAATTATATGTGCAGTTATTTTTATTAGTATCTAAATGATGTAAAAGTTTATATTGCTTAGGTAGATATGTTAAAACAAATAACTTATCTAAATGTTTAAAGAAATGAGGTCCGTTCTCGAACACAACGAAAAAAAGTGTTTGTTTATGTCTATCAGTCATATCATCTTTTATGATATGGGACTTTCTTGAAAAAGAATAGTTGGTTTATTACATTGAAAATATATTCATTTGCAAGATATATGTTTAATCAGTTTAATTTTATCAAAACTTATTTTGTATACAAACCACTAATACCGCATGCTGCACATTTCAAATAAAGAGATAAATCAGAGTTCTTTATCAATGAGTGATGTTAACATATGTGCCACTTTTAGATTTTGTAAACACCTTATGTTTAACAAAAATATCCCACCTACATCTAACTACAAAACTACTGAAAAGATGAATAAAAAATGAATCAAAGAAAACTTACCAAGAATAATACACTGTAACTTCACCATAATGAATCACTTTTTGACTCTCTACACGTGGGAAATTACCCTTTTTTTCAATAATTATAAGTTTGATCTTGTGAAACCTCAAAAATTCTTTAATAGATATTGATTTCTAACTTTACACTACCAAAATATATTGATTTTATAAAAATACTTTGATGTGTCAATGATAACCATTAACTACATTGAATATTTTTTGAAATTTATCTTAACCAGCATTGTGTCAATTATATACCATAGTTAACCTTAGGGCTTACTAATTCAACTTATATACATTCGAATGAGACCCAAATTAAAACGTAAGCTTAGTTGCTAAATAAATCATGGAACTGAAAATTTTTTCTCTTTTACCTTTCTCACCCTTTTTCTTTTGTTTTAGTACAATTATAAACTTGGTTATATATTATTCAAATACAAACTTTACAGAGTATTTAAAGAGAGTAAATAAGTAAAACTCGTATTTTTTTAATTTTGAATCTCTATTTTTCACTTATAAAACTGTTCAATATTCTGTGTCACACCCGGTATTATCTATTTTCTATGGGGTTTTAGTAGGAAAAAAAACGTAAAAAAAATTTACAAATAACTAATCTATTTTTCTATTTCAGTTTACTTTCTTTCCATATTCGAGTAAAAGTAACAACCTTTTGTTTACATTTTCAAGACTGATGTGTGATTCATATTAACCCATGACTAATTATTTGGGTTTTTTGATATATATTCAATAAATAATTTTTTTTCTCTCTTTGTCTAAAATACACTAAGTAGAATAAAATAAACAAAAAATAAATAAATATGGAAAACTGTTTTTTTGCTTCGATTAAAGTTTTCTTTTAGTCAATGATTCTATGACTATTCTATTATTGTTTTCTATGGTTGCCTATCAATTACAGTTTATTTAACATTTTACGTAGGTGTTTATTTTTTTTTTCGCTTTGAGATGTTTATTTCAATTAAAATGTCAAAAATTTAGAAAATTAATCTTAATTCACTTTTTCATTTTGTTTAAAACTTTAATAGAATAGGAAATCTTAATAAATAAATAAATAAACACTAATTGTCTATATTTTAATCAATATCTGTATCCAAGATGGTTCAAAGTTCTAAGAAGCAAGAGTCTGTAACTTATCAAGTCTATAAAGTTAGAGATTATTCACCAACATATATTATTTCATTAGAATCGTTCATTCAATTATGAACAAAATTGTATATCACATGACTACTGTTTACTATTATTGATTAAGTCATTATAAAACAAATGAATAAAATTTGTAAACAGTTTACAAATTAAAAATTACAGATCAGAGGGGGGTTTTGTGGAGAATTTAGTATTTTCATAGTTGAAATCATGAGTCAATTGAAGCTAGACCACCATGGAAAACCTGGAAGCATTAAACGGCCGTTTTGTCCTATTGTGGGACTCCTCAACAGTGCGCTGAAGACAATTAGTGAACGGTCGCTCAAGATCGTGGATTGGTTGAAGTTAGACATTAACACCGTTGGATGCCGGCTCAGTAGTTTATCGGTTAAGGGCTCAGGCTGGAGACTAGTAGGTCCTGGGTTTGAGTCTCGTGAGTGCGGGATCGTGGGTGCGCGTTGCTGAGGAGTCCCATAATAGGACGAAATGGCCGTCCAGTGCTTCCAGGTTTTCCATGGTGATCTAGCTTCAATTGACCCATGATTTCAACTATGAAAATTAAAAATTATCAAGAAATGTATTGATTAAAGGAAAATTGTTGGTGATACATGTTTGTAAGTGTAAACCAATGCCTTGAAATGTAAATGTTTGCTATTGCTTGACTTTGACAATGATCTTCACATTTACCTCAGTAATCTAATAACAAATAAGTAGAGTGTTGTATTTAAGTAGTTTTAAAATAAATTCTGTGAGAAAATTGAGTGTAAGTTTTTTATTTGTTGGAACCATCTAATAAATATTAACTCAAAGATCTTCAATAACTGCTGTTAAACGGTATCGTCATGGTAATTTAAATACGTGTTTCATAAAATGATGCACTATAACTGGGTTGGTGGATAAGGAGGATCTACCTAGGGGGTTAAAGAATCGTGATTCCAAATCAATAATGCACATAGGCTCCAGGATCCCAAGGGTGCAAATGGCGTATGAACCTATTGTTGGTCACCGGCTACCATGAGCTGCACCTGACGTTGCTACGCTGCCTTGTGAATTAGACCTTCAGATAAATGGCTCGAAGAGTAACACACTAAGAAAACCAAGTGCTTTGGTTCGGGTTGTAAACGCATTGAAACATAAACATTTCATATTAAGCTGTCAGAACAAACTGAATGAGCATCTAGTTTTCAATTGCTATAGTTCAACTATATTATAGACATTTTCAATCACCCAAAGTTTTAGGGATATGTGAGACTTTAGTCATCAATGAATGAATACATTCATAGCAATCATTATCACTAAGTAAATATTATATGATTCGTTAATTTTGTTGAAGTACTCTGATGGAGAATTTTGATCATGCTTGATCACAAATGAAAAAAATGTTTGCAAATAAGACTACATTTCTAGAAAATGTTTGGAAATTTTTTTCGTTTCATAAATAACACACAAGTAGCCTGTATTATGCTAAACGTGTCTGATTAGCGTATTTTTAAGCCAGTTTGTTTTCTACTGGATGAAGTCGCTAACCCCAGACCCAACCCTCCTCCTTTGTCCGGGCTTGGGACCGTCAGTAGCCCCCGGAGGAGCTACAGTTGGAGTTATGCTAAACGTGTCACAAAGTATTAATTATTTATCTAGTTTTTGTGTAAAAGTGTACTTGTGAAAGAAACTGTATCAACAGAACTGTTGGCTGTAGAGTAATAAACTATGGTTAAAGCAGTTAGTCCCTTTGATAAATTTCGATAGTGTAATAAGAATCTTCGTCTTCTTACTACACTATCGAAACTATGGTTAATTAACAACTGTTAAGCTTTATTCAAGATTATAAAAAATTGTACTTGTTTTGTAACAAATCGTTAATCCATATAAAATAGTAGGAGTAATACTTTCAAATAATGTTAAAATGAAACACAATATACCATCTTTCATCGATAACTATTAAGAAATAACTAAATAGATCTTAATGAATTTGGTAATTTGAATCCATTAATTTCATAAACTTAAATTATATAATTTTAATAGTTGAGATCATTAGTCAATTGAACCTAGAATACCATGGAAAACCTGGAAGCACTAGACAGCCGTTTCATCCTATTCTGGGACACCTTAGTAATGCTCATCCACGATCCCGCCTCATGATCTCAACTATTAAAATACTATAATATTTACAAAAGCCCTTCTGATACTAAATCATATAAGTTTGAAATTGTCGATATAGTGTGGAATAATATTCATCGAGCTAAAAGTTTTACTGGGAAAAAAAACACGAAAAACAAAGAACAAGACTAAATATTTCATTTTAATAATGTTAAATGTTAGCTTCAAAAAGCAACTATGTATTTTAAAATTAAACGATCAGGTTTAGAAGAATAATAATGAATAATTTACACTTTCTGAAAGTCTATAGAAAATGTACTTTCAAAATAAGAGTTTGATTTAACAATAGACAATTTTGTGAGTCGACTAACCATAATCGGATTCTGTCAAGTAAACATAACTCTTGCTCTACAATCATTTATCTATTCTGATTGTCCAATGTTAGTTCGACCAATTGTGGTGATAAATTGTTGGCAAATTCGTATAAAACTATGTTAACCTCTGTAGTCTGACCAAGAATTTCTGGAAAACCACCGACATAAAGGTTGTACATATTATCCATACTTGAGTTACAGGAGAGTAAACGTATATCTACCTGTCGAAGGTATTACTTATATACGAGTATACCATACTTACGACAGTTAACAGTGATCGGGAGAGCAACTATACACCTAATTTTATTACTACAGTGAATTTAAGTACACCAATTTTAAATATGTATGTTTTTTAGTGAACTGCTATCCACGTTATGATTAGTATGAATTTGATATAATCTCATTGTTAAAATTCACAAATGAATTTTGATCAGTCTCTCTTACTATACATACATCTCGTACAGATTGCATCGACGTAGTCAGTTTGTTATATAATTTATAGAACAGTTGAATTTTTAGCTTGCATTTGAATCCAAGATGTGCTTTAAGTTCTATTTGGAAGTTGTCAGCTACATATATCTACATTTTGTGTTGATGTTCACAAGTGGACCAGGATTCTCTGCATATTACTTCGAACGTTAAGACATTATCCACTGTGCTGATAGGTCCATAAATTCACTATCACGTTGGATTTGTTGTCGCATGGTAAACGAAGGGCTGTTTCTTGAAGTTGAAGGTGCTCACTTCGAGACTCAATGTTGACATTACCACTGATATACATTAGTAGCTACATTATTATAAAACTAATCATAGACACATAAACTGTTTGCACCGACGATATATGAAGTTATATGTTTCATTTCAATAAAAACCTTATTCCAAATGTAATTCAGTCCTTTAAACATTGCGTTATTTTAAAAAAGTACACACAGATTTTCTAAGATGTAAATAGTCGTTCCTTAATGTATTAATGGTTTCAAGAAACAAATAACTTTAAAATAGTGACTTCTGATTTATGCATTAAATTGCAGAAATATATTTTGTCAGTAAATCATTTACTTCTCAATAACTGGTGTACCTATGAAGAAGTGACTTACATTAAGTCACGAAACGTCAAAAATACGATTTTTCTAGTCATTGGGATATAGCAATAATATATTCGTTATTTACTAGTGTGACTGTAGTCAATTCCTGATACTATTCACTATTCTAACTGTTTGTTAGTTCTTTTTATTGATAACTAAAACCGGTATTACGTCAGATTACTGGACATATTTTCACCACATTTTATGAACTAACCCCCTACTATAAAGTAAATAAGTCAATAATTGGCAAACTTCATTTTCTTACACATACCAATATGATTTTCAAGATACTATTCTTTGTAATTTTTATATTTACTCTTCATTTTCTCATCATAATCATATATACTACTTAAACTGCTCCATTTTAATTACTTTTCTACATATGAACATATATTACTTATCTTTTATCCTTGATTAGTTCTACTTTTAATAAAATTAAATAAAAAAAAACAAAAAAATATAAATTTGATCTAAACAAAAAACAAGTCAAATACTGTGTAGATACAAAACAAAAAAAATAGAAACTTTATTTCACTTTTATTTTTCGATCGTTTAAAGATTAAATAAACAAATAATAATAATAATATTAGGAAGAAGATGATGAAGAAGAAGAAGCAGATTAATTTTGTAGCATTTGGAAAAGAAACAAACAAAAATAAAATTTTCTTTTGTGCTTCAATTGATTGAGTAACTTTTCTATTATTTTTTTAAAAAATTTTAATAACTGAAGTAACGTATGCTTCATTGGTCTGAAAAGCTATATATATATACATATAAGGAAGAGATTAAAGCTGAGATTCCCAATCATTTGTTAATTGACCTTAACTATAACCATCACTTTAACGAAAATATATTCGGCTGAAATTAAAATATTTCACTGTAATTATTAACTATGCAGTTTGTATTAGAATCTGTTCAGTCTGAGATATTGTATCTCTGTTTAGTTAAATAAAATAACTATTATCAGAAGGGGGTTCTGTGGAGATCTTAGTAATTTTATATAGTTGAGATCATGAGTCGATTGAAGCTAGACAACTATGGAAAACCTGGAAGCACTGGACGACCGTTTCGTTCTATTGTGGGACTCCTCAGCAGTGCGTATCTCACAATAGGACGAGACGGTCGTCCAGTGCTTTCAAGTTTTCCATGGTGGTCTAGCTTCAATCGACTCATGATCTCAACTATATAAAATAACGATTAGTTATTTTCATATTCCATAAAGTTACTAACTTTGGAAAATAATAAAACACATGTTCTTTATATGATATAAAATAGTAGGATAATTAAAATAAGTAGATAAACTAATTGGAAAGCTAGTGTTGAATAAGATAGAAATTTTTTTTTCAAAGTTACATTCAGTTCTTTGTAAAAAGAAATAGTCAAATAACAGTTCGTCTAATGTTCTAGATTCAGGATCATTACTAGTCCTGATGACTTTCAAATTGGAATATTAACGTGGTCTAAAAGCATAAATCATTTACGATTTGCTTTCCTGATATCCACAGTTTATAAAAAAAAAATTTCAATTCTGTCTTTTGAAGACATCTTCAGCATAAAAACCAAATTATTAGATTCAATCTAAACAATATTTTCGGGTTAGATCTCTATGTGAAATAAACAATTCAGCGTGATTTATGATTATTCATAGAATATGAATACTGGTAAAGAATAATTACTTCGTTTATAGGAATAACAAGTAAAAAACGGTTAACGTGATGAATGTACTGTGACATCTGTTGCTATGATTTTTTACATTTACATGCATATTCTATTAAACGAACTATTATGATGGTCTTTCATGATACAACTTGTTATATTTGAAATCAGCTTGCTGTCTATTATATTCTCAAAACGTCATTATATAAATTTTGACTACCGTCATAACATTATTTAAGGAATATTAGATGGTTATACTGTCGTAAATGTCACAACAAGTTTGTTTCAAATCTGTTCAGTACGATTAAGAATATATGAACAACTAGAAAACCAAAATCTTAATTTCACTTACAACCTAGAAAGCTCAGTTTTTTCGTGATAACATGTAGAAGTTACCACATAACAAGCAGATTAATTGTAACAGTAAAGGTAGGATGTTCATCACTATCATCATAAGTATTAGTCATAGCACTAATATGAATGATACTAAAATATTAGTAGAATAATGAAATGACAAGATGTATAATACATTTTAACATTAAAAGCAGATCATAACTTCGACCTGAAGAAATTTCTGATTTATGTATGGACAGCTGAACCTTATAAATTATTTTTAAAGAAAAATTAGAAAATTTAAGTCGATCATTTACTTTATTTACAAATCAAAACTAACAGACCAATTGTCTGATAATGGTTTTCGTTTGAAAGTTATATCACTATAAGGATCACTGAGTAATATGGGACGATAAACAGTTGACCTGGCTATCTAGTCTAATGTTTTTCAGAAGTTTACACACATGGCTACTCATGAAATGGGACCTCAATCCATTTGACCCTCAAAAATGTTATGATATCTTTAAAACACTGATTCAGAATTTGGTTGAATACATTTTATTTCTTTAGTTATGTATTTAAACAAATATTCGTTGATTAACAGTCTTTTGATCAGTCTCATTTCGGCCTGAAAAGTTACCTATATACTGACCCATATTTCTACATACCTTATATGCAAACTATATCAATTCTCTCATGAACGTTTGACAAATCAACTTCATAGAAGATATTCACGTTCTCATTAAAAAGGACCACGGTCGACCCTTGACCTATAACTTTTATTTGACATCGAATAGATGTTTCTGTCAAATTTTCAAAATGAAGTAATGAAGTCCTTTAAAAGTAGACCGTTTATCATACTGAAGTGTGAGAAATAGTGAACAAACTCTTCATTCCGTCCTGCCAGTTCTACTTAACTATTCAGATAACTGAACCAGAGCAACCTTGAAATACTGTCAGCAAATTAAATAAATTCAATAACAACAAATTGCCAGCAAACAAATGAAAAGACAAAATTTAGACGCACGAAAATAACTGAAAAATACATTCTTAGAAAAGGAGTCAGGAATATGTTAGATTGCTCACTTAACCTGAGGCCATATGCTTTTCTTTTGTTTGTAAAAGGTTGCTTATTTTTACAAAAATGTTAAAATAAACAGGTGAATATTATTTATTTTAAATATGTGATGCATTGGAAAATCTATAGACATAAATGTTCTCATCAGACTAGAGTGAACCAAAAACCCAAAAAATCTTTTCCCTAGACTAATATGTGAAAAAATATTCTACTTAAATATGATTGGTTTAAAAGAAATTATGTCAAAAACGTATACTCCTCAACCCAAAACTCCAGAATCAAGACACATTTCTGGTTTGAGCAATGGCTACTTACTAACTAACTATAGAAATGATGGTTTTGAATATGTTTATTACATAATAAATAAAATCTTTTTATTCTGGAGTAATGAAAAACAACTGGGATATTTTAAATTTTAAGAAATTTCTGTTTGTTGGTGTTGAAATGGTGATATACTATGGAAGAAGTCTATGTTTAAGGGAAGAAAATGTGAATCAAACATTATTTTGGCGAAGTGGTTACATAGTTTAATGTGCGAAAATGTGTCTGATTTTAAGATTTTGCAAGAGAATATGGATAGTAAGAAGTGATGATAATGAGGTCTATTCCATCGAATCAATTATTCCTCGCTGTTTAAATCATTTAATATTATTTGCGTTAGTGTTATCAACCCCTTTAAGCATTCAGTCGACAAAAAATATTCATAAACGTCAGTTATACTCGGATACATTAAATTTATTTACTGGAAATATTTCTAAATTACCTCCTGTTGGATTACCTACTATTGTAAATTGGCGTACTAATTTATCTTTGGATTTTTTTTCTATGTCTAAATCTAAATTCAATCGAACAAAACCAATTCAAACAATAACATCTAATTTGAATGTATATCCTCATATGGTTATGGATGTAAATAAATCTAACAACGATGCAGGTGGACTTATATCTCAAAGAATTTCTTCTCTACCTAAATCTTCATCCGCTTTTGTTGATCAATCTGGTCCATGTACGCCTGAAGAGGAAGCAAAGAAGTCACAATGTCTACGAGAATTACCAGCTGAACGATATGAAGTGCTTGAAGGTGAAACAGTTTTAATGCGGTGTCGTGTAGCCAATCAACGGGGAAAAGCACAGTGGCGTGCTAGAAACTTTTTATTAGGTGAGTAAATTAAATATTTCTACGACTGTTTTAATTAATAGATGCTTTTTTATTATTTGTATGACAGTTTTCAATTACAAAGTAAAAGTAAAACAGTAGAAAACATCTATGAAATGTTTTAAAACCTATCATAGTGTCTGCAAGATATCATTTATGACATCTGAATATCTTGTACTTTTTGTGGGTCAATGTGACTACTGTAGAGTTGAAAAGAATAAACGTAGAAAAATACTGTCGAACATCCACTGGTTCTCAGTGGTTCTCCGCAATATAACTTTTCATTAAGATCGTTCGTTAGTTTAGAGGAAATAAAATCACTTCCGTTGATTTATTTGTATCGAAAACATAAAACTGTATAAATCACAACTTTTAAAACACACATTTTATCCAGATTTTTCGATGAAACAGACATACCATGTGTAATATTATTAATTCTTCTCTTTGCTTACAAAAGTATCAAATGCAGAAATGTTCAATGTTACCACTAAATTGTAAAAATTATTATGACGTAGTAACTAATACAGTTCGAAACATAATAATACTGTAAACGTCAATAGTCATCAATAGAGAATATATAATACATACGATTAATCAACATTATCTTTCATTTCAATTATGAAATAACCAGTTATTGTAATGTATATTCTTTTTTAAGATGATACAGAATGCATTAAAGATCCTACGTAAATAGGTCTAATGAAAACATGGTTGTTTAAAATATAAGTCGTTTTCATGAAAGTCAACTAATTCATCATTAACAATAACATGAATTGTTAAAATCAAAAACCTCCATCAGTTTTTAGGATATTTAATGTACATAACGAGAAAATATCTACAAGAGAACAATATAACTTCACTTAGTATTGTTTGTTTAAATTTTCCTATTGATGTTTAGGACTGCAGCTGGTCGGTCTCTTATTGGCATATATGCATACTGTACGTTTTACCTCGATATAACCTTAATTTTACAAGCGTTATAAGCAAGGATGGTTGGTGGCTAGCAGTGGAATCCAGGGCGCGATGGCGTTTGAAGCGAAAGGTACTGGGTTCGAGTCCCAGAGTGAACATCAACACTGAGATGTAGGTACATCCATCTGACGAGTCACAAATGGGACGAAAACCGCGTCAAACTGGATTCCGCTGCTAATCACTATCTATCTTTGCTTAGAACAATATAACGTTTTTCACTATAATTTTATAGTCATTTATATACATTATTAACACAGTATCATTTAAATTATTGATTAAACGTTTTCAATGATCTATCTTGAAAACTGGAATGTTATTCACGTGATTTTAGATTAGATCAATTAAGCATCTTGAATATTTAATTCGTAGTTAGACGTTGATGATGAAATCTGCTTAAGGATGATGAATGTATTTCACTTGAATTTCATTTCGAAAATAGTTTTTAATAAAACTGTTGGAAAACTGTTAAAAGAAACAATGCAGATTGTAGGTGTATTACATCACAATCTACAATCACTATATACAAGTATACCTGTGATTTTTATCTAATAGTTAGTTAAAAAATTGATTTTCTTTGCTGATCTTCATCAGTAGATAGTAGATGATTTAAGAAAGTAAAATGTATGGTAGCTTGAATAATTTGTGAGCAAATAACAAATGTGAACATTAACGTCTAAGTGAAATCTAGGTAACCAATCTTCAGTGAAGCGGTTATCATGTTACTTTATGTTTTAAAGCCATTTTCACTAACACTACTGGTAAACACTATTAAGTATGTAGATGGAAATCTAATTTTGAGAGATAAATTTTTGTTAATATGTTTGAGGACAGTTTAACTTGAAAAAAGAGGTTGTTTTTTTTCTATTCGAATAAAATTTTAACAATAATGTCTTATAACTAGTCACTTAAAGTAATTTTGTAATTGCTTTCCTACTGGTGACAAAATATGAAGTTAGTTATCAAGCTAATGGATTGCTGTGAATCTAATTATGTTTATTTATCTATTCGTTGGTTATTCTATTTATTCGATAGTGAAGATAATAACACCAGTTTGAATTTAGATGGAAAGTGAATGAGATAGAGATTTCTCTGTCATTAGCTTCAAACTTAATATATAGATAAACAGAACAAACATGAATCAATATTATCCACTATCCTAGTTCACACTATATCGTTCCACCTGATCATATGAAAGTAATTTGAAATAAATTATAATCAAGTAAAATAATGTTCCAAAAGCCTCAAAATTTATAACACGTACATTTGAAAATACCTTCTTGTCTGACAACACAAGTCCTTTGATGGTGGATTAGATTTAAGTATTATGATTGTAGTTTTCTTTGAAGAGAACACTGATTTTGAACACTTGTGGAACAGTTGAATGTATAAATTTGCAAACTCACTTAGGCGCCGTCTTTCCTCCTTTTATTATTTCGTCCCGAATGTTCTACATATTTAAGAATTCTAAATTATAATTTTTGGTAAAACGTTTGTCATTGCAGATATATAGAATCCCGTCATGTTGTAGATAAACTGGAACTTCAGTTTCCGCATATAACTTATCATCATATATATAATAACGACATATTCCATTCCACTTGCCGCTTTGTGCATCCACATACAATCAATAGACTATTCAGAATATTCTATTTAGTAAGACGAAGCACATGGTAAATTGATTCCCAAACAGGAGGAAAGCTCTTAAACAAACCAATAAGTAAGCATTCATAATGCTGCATAAGCAAATGTAACATATTCAGATCAGATTTCAGGTTTTTGGGGATATCAATAGTTTTTCTCAACGTTTTGCCAACTGTTTTGTAGTTGGACACATCCAGCAATAAATTAACCTACTTTAAAGTTTATTTGAACTGAGTAATTATGAATCCTATCTGTTTGCATTTACTCTGTATTATGAAAGGTTTACAACCTATTACGATGCTAAACACTCAAATCTCAATACAAAATACGTGACTTCTAGCTTATTTTCTCCCGTTTCTACACTTCTGAAGAAAAACGAGCGACAAATATATTGCAATACTTACATTTATTTCCTGCGAGTTAGAAAACGTAGTCGTAGAATCTAAACTGCTTATTAGCTTACCCCAGCGAAGATGAGTAGAAAATACTAACTACTGAAAAATTTTAATGATTTTCAAATAATGACAATTTAAATGTATGTTAAGTCGAAATAATTTGCAATTTTGAACTATTGATGCTGAAGAGTAAAATTATTATTATTATGGTCAAAACACTTGAGCAACATTCGAAAACTGGTAAAAAAGCAACCCCCCCCCAATAAATCAAACTTTTGTTTTTGCGTCCTAAAGCAATCTTTTCTCATCTGACACCTGACAATATCGGTGTTAAAACTTATCACTCTCTCTTCAATAACTATTTTCCAACAGAACAAGAATTAATTGACGTCTGTATTTTGTAATTATTAAGGGAGATATTCATTTATACCTAAACTGTTTATCACAGTTATATAATCCCGTGTCTTTTTATCAACACATAGATGTAAACCTAATGATATAAAAGGTTATGATCCTATCGTTTTCATGTACTTTCAAGTTGGTGATAAAGAAGCTACCGTTTTTCATTTTATTGAATATTCTATTTGTGACATTAAAATGACAAGCTGAGCAAAAAAATATTTCTTTTCAATTAGCTCTTCATTAAGTCTCTACACTAATATATGTGTTTTATAAGTGAGTAGAAAGTCCATACTAATTAGATGGTTGTGAGTCACTTTATTAAAATAATAAACGGTTAGTTACATAACGTTTGGAAAATTAAAATAATGAGTATAACTAAAGTGAATTGGCATAATTCGTTAATTATCACAATTAGTTACAGAATTCAAATTGTATGTAAATATTATTCTTTTTTTGTTATTTATGAAATTGGTAAGTAATTAGTAGGACGGATGAAGTGAAAATTAGATAATATGATTTACAAAGAGGTTACGTAAGATTGGAATTAGAAATGTAAGTGTTAACGGAATCGAATTTTAAGATAAGGGAAAGAAAGGTTCTGAAACATGCAATGGTATTTAGGTAGAACACCTGGTTAGATTCAAAGGTTTTGGTGGAGTTTTATTCTCTGAGCTAGATGGTTTGGTCGTGGAGCTTTCACCTTTATTCTGAACGACATCATCAGTACAAACTTCAGGCAGAAGTAAATTGCTCAAATTTTTCTATATGAGCCTCACACGTAGTCCTGTAGACCATGATCTTTATTGGCTGTTGCTGACCTTTAACCTGTCATTGTGTACTTCATTATTTTGATAAAAAAAATAAAGGATAATGATGAAGGCTCCACAACTAAACCATCTAACTCAGAGAATAAAACCCCATCAAAATCATTCACCTTAGCTAAAAATCTCCACCATCTAAGATTCACAGGTTGTATAAAAGTATCCTGTATACAAAACCTATGTTTTTTTTATGAGTATTCCTATGGCTTCTGCTATATGTAAGAGTCGGATTTTGGAAGCATAGGGTACGTTAAGTGAGATTATAAAGATAATTTGAAACGCCGATTTTTTATCTATTTAGTGACTGTAAAAGATGGTGAACATCGTTTTAGGATGTAAATGTAATTGATAAAAAATGCACTTACATTGGCTTGTAGTATCAGTTTATTTGTTAAGCCCATATACTTTATCCTAGCTACTGGCCAAGCCAATTCGCCTATCCATTATGAGTCATATTTTGATCTTGTTAATCATTTGCTTATTAACCTTGAGTACTTTTTATATGAGCGTATATGTGTGCACACTTCGTATCTTATTCATCATATGTCTGTCACTCATTTTTGTCCGACTATAAATGTTGATTAACGCTTGCTTAAATCGAGTTGGCTTCCCAGCCATCTCCAATACGCATCATCTTTCGCCTCGCTCTCGAGTTGGCTTCCCAGCCATCTCCACTGCATGTCATTTCTGCCTCGTTCACTTCCTTCGCTTATTCGCCTGTTCACTCGCTCGTTGATATTCGCTCAGGTGTTGTTAACTTTCTGACCTGAGTTATTCGACAATAAACTGTAGTTGCTGCTATCCTTTGTCTTCTGATTTTACGCACCGTTAAGATTAGAATCATAACGGTTATCGAAGTAAACGATTAACGAATCGCGGCACTACAGGCTGAAATAAGTAAATAAAAAATATCTGTTCAGTAGAATCACAACAAATTAGAATCATATATCATTGTCATGAACATTCAGTTAGCAGTGAGCGAAATCTCAGTATTAGCGAGTATTTAAAACCAAAACAGTTAAATCATTATCCCTAGGTCTTTAAAAAAAATTGATAGATCTACTGAAAATTCCAAAAGCATTAACTTAATGTTATTTAATTTTTGTACTGATTACTGTCTGAACTACTAACTTGCTTGATTTCCATTTGACATTTGCCAGTGCTAATACTAGTGACATACCTTCTTGATTATGTGAATTATAAGAGTGTATTTTTAGAGGTTTTTCTATAAATATCAGTAGACATTAATAATGGTAAACGTTCTGTTTTGAAACATATAAGAATAAGACGACTCCTTGGGACATAGCAGAGGGTTGAGTCTACATTCATTTACTAAGGTAATAACTAAAAAATCTTCAAACATAATCTCAGATAAATACATATATGTTCTGAAGTAGAATCATATTTAACTAATGTGTCCATTCATATACAAGATCATATTTGAGTCATTCAATCACATTTGGCCAAGATGCTCATACATCAATTCAAATAAAGTTTGTATATATATATATATATATATATATATATATATATATATATTGTCTGAAATGATAAGTTTATATGCACTACCTTTTTTAAAAAGGGAACCTACATTTGATGCTCCCGTTAATTGAATGATAACTCATACCCTCAGTAACATAGATCTTTTTACTCCGTAAGCTAATATTTTTTGAAGCATGATTAAAGTTTATGCATATAAATAAAGAATGATTAGTAAACGTTCAGTAAGCTTTAGCCTAGATCGAATGTAGCACTTTGTTTATTCAGCTTAACTCGAATCAAAAAGTATACATATACCGCATTATTACTACCTTGATTATCAGTCAAAAATGTGCTTCAAGTGACAATAATTTTCTGAGTAAATTTGGCTGATACGATCCATAAACCGAAGTAATTTTCAGATGCACTGAAATGTGTTGAGCATACTTGCAGTAGTATAAACTACAAAAGATGATAATTTTCTTTCCGATTTCACTGGATCGAAATATAAGTTGATTGAGTTTGTTTTATACTTAGACGAAAACTGATGATTATTTCCTTATCTTAGAAGGAAATAAATTAATTCATTCAACCACAGATCACAGACTATTTTAACATTACAACTGATCAAAATGATTTTGGCTTGGGTAAACATCCTTCGAATAAGTAATAAAAATGTTAAGAACTAGATACTGTAATCAAATTTTCTCCAGACTTGTGTAACAAAATTTAAATTAAACCTATGTTGTGATAGAAAACAATAAAACAAATAAATTATGCTCCACTTAATTGAAAAAAGAAATTTCAGTGGTTTATATCTTTGTCTCCTTTCCATGCTATTAAGTGTTGGAACTCGATTTATTTCTTTATCGTATTCTCCTACCATCACTTCACATTCCTGCATTAATTTGTCCTATTTGTATCCATATAATCTTGGCAACATTTAATAACTTGTTCTATTTCTCTGTTTACCCAATAATTTAAGTTAGTGTCTTGTTAGTTTCATATCTTCAGGGACTTTTTATTTGACTGAAAAAGCAAATAAAACTATAAACCTTTATTTGGCTATTTAAATGTGTGACAAGCAAGAAAGACTCAGATATGTAACTAACGTTCAAAGAATATTAATCTTATAATATTTCATAATATTTTACTTATCTTCAAAATTGTTAGTTTACAGACAAATGCTACTCTCAAAAGAAAGTGATAATGCTTTATCACAATACATTTGTGAACTTTAATGTATGATGTTATGTAATTCATTTCCCTTACAAATTACATACTTTCACTTAACGTTTTATTTTCATCTCCCTGTTGGAATGTATTTTCCATTAATTCTTGTTTACATTCAGCAAATGATACCTTTGTTGATATAATATACCGGAATTACACGAAGCAAATGTACATACTGAAGCTGACAAACCAGAAAGTCAATAGTGTTTGATTACTTTGAAGACACACATAGCCGATCAGTAGCTTATTTGTATCGCTCGATAGTCAATTGTTTTGTTTACAATATCGAGAATACGCACATATGGTAATATACATTTTTAAGTTAGAAAATGTTGTCAGCATTGATTGAATACGTCTGGCTCAACCATTTACTTTTTCAGAACATTTCTCTGAAACTTTAAAACACCGCTGAAATTTTTTAGGTGTTTATGAACATCGGATCTTTTATACTCGTCTTGGTTCAAGATATTTGACGAGTAACTCTGTTTTAATGAGTGTCACACCCTGACAACAAAACCCTCAATATTTATTCGGCAGTAAAGGTAAAATAAATGTAATTTCAATCAAAATCCCTATCTCTTCAAAGTTAAAAACAGACATAATTAACAATATGATAGCAATATAGACCACTTAATTTGCAATAATCACAGATATAGACCACTTTTCAGTGACATTTTAATGTCAGAATTTCTATAATCTACAGTAAACTTAAAGTGGATTCCTTTTTCCTAATTTTTAAATTATAAACTAAGGATACCTACTATCAAAGGAGTATATTTCTACAGAATTTGTTTGTGGCGGTTGGAATGCCTTATAAAATCATGCGTCAATTAATTAGATGTTTATCTGGAGTAAAAAAACTGACAGTTAGATTCAATTTATTTAATAATTTGCTTATTGATCTATTGTAAAAGAATATGTAACAATAGAATATCAACATAAATGCAAGCTGTTACCGACTATTGTAAACTTTGGAAGTGATCATACTGAATTACAACTACGTATGAATAGTGGAAATCCAGCTAATCAAACTTATATAAGGAAAGAAATTTAAACTAACAGATAAAATTGTTATTATCAGAAGGGGTTTTGTGGAGATTTTAGTAATTTTATGGTTGAATTCATGAGATGATTGAAGCGGAATCGTGGATACGCACTGCTGAGGAGTCCAACAATAGGACTAAACGGCTGTCCAGTGCTTCCAGGTTTCCATGGTGGTCTAGCTTCAATTGACTCATGAATTCAACTATAAAAGATACAATTGTAATAATTTAATCTATTTTTATTTGAATCTAACTTTTTATGCTAATAAGCAATACGTGTTTTATGTAAGGAATTAATTTAATATACAATATAAAAAATTATAACCATCCAAATAAGATGAAAACGCATACCACAAGTAGTCTTCTGAATATGTGGGAGGATATAATTGATTTGACTAAGGTTCTATGTTCCGTGTATACGTAGACAGAGCATGACCGAATATTATTATCTTTGAAGTATTACCTGTGTATAGTATAACCGTTAGGTGATGTTGGCCAGTTTCAGGTTACATTCTAAAAGTTCACTAACTGATGGACCTAGTCTAAATGGAATCCAAAGATATAATGATTATCAGACAGGTGAAAACCATTAATTTTAAGTTATGCGCTTACTATAATATAGTCTTTTTCAACTCTTGATTCATAGTATTTCTTCATGTTTTTGATGCAGCACTGATTTAAATTCCCTTTCAAACTTGCTTTTCTATGTTTATTTTTCTACTGCTATTACTGAGTTTTGACACCGTCAATTTTCACTATGTTAATAAGTTGCCACTTTCTAATTCTAAATTTATAGTAACTCATGTTGATTTAGATGTATACTGGTCTACTTACTATTCACAATCGACTTAATTAAGCTTGTTTTACTTGAAATGTTGATACATACATAAAATGGTTGTTAAATACTATATATATATATATATATATATATATATATATATATATAACATTATATAATGAATACCATGATGGTGAAATTTCCATCATCCCTAAAAAAATTAGTTGCCTCGATCAGTCGGACAAATCGGGATTATCGAGATGATGAATAGAATATTTCCACTTTTTACCTAAACATTTTTTGAAGCCAAAATTATTAAGTAATAAAGAGAAAAAAAATTAAAGTTTGCGTGACAAAATAAAATTTACTAAAATTCTATTTCATTCATATATCATAATGATCTATAATTGTGTATTGAATACGATAGTAAAGCTTTTCAAAATAAAGGACTTCCAAATTCATTTAGTTTTACAGTTTCTACGCCAGTATTTCAGCTTTGTTCTTATTTCCTTGTAATCATATAGTCAGTTATTTAAACTTGTATTTAAACTTGAATTATTATGAGTACATTATGAACACAGGTACTATAACTCTTTTGGTTTTTTTAAAGAAAAAAAATTATATCCGAAATTGGCATGTGACAGACTGTCGGTAGATTTTATTCCAACTTTCTCTCAAGAAGGTTTGTGTATCTAATCTCCATTGGGCTTTAAATTTTAAAACAAGTAATATTTCACAAAAATCTCTATCTCAATGATAATAATTTTTGTTATTCAAAGCAACAGATTTCGATAAGAAATTTGTGAATTTAATATAATGTTTTAATTAAATAATTACTTTTTTGTGATACAGCCCCCAAAATGTCCTGGTACGGCCGAGAGTGGGGAGAGTCCGCTCTCCCTCTCCAAATGCTCTCACATGGCCACGCGTATACAGCCTCTTTCAGGGGAGTCCTACTCACTGCCTTCTCGTGGCATTACTGTTGTTTACGAAATTGAGAGGACGAAAAGCGAATGTCTGAAGCTATAACCAGGTTGGTGGACATGGAAAGTTCACCTATGGGAGTTGGAAAACCCTGATTTCAAAACAATGGTGCACATGGGCTCCAGTATCCTGAAGGAACAAATGGCGTATGAACCAATTATTAGTCACCGGCTACCATGGGACTGCATCTCCTTACGATGCTCCACTGCCTTGTGGGTTAGACCTTTAGGCCAAAGGCTCCGGGTGTGGCCCCTTAAGAAAACCACCTGCTTCAGATTGGGCACTTGAGCAGTATCGCAGCCCTCACACAAATCAAGTGAGATTTATGTGGCGCATATGTATCTGGTACCCCCTTGTACCAATATTTATGTGTATAAATAAATAAATAAATTTTTGTAATACAACAATCTTTGAAATTATACATTTGAACCTCAGTTTGTTGGGCCCTTGATTTTGGCATCAACTAGATCGGACTATGTTGTTGATGGGCTCACCACTTTAGGAGCTCTGGAATATCTGATTCCAGTTCGATCGGACAGATGATTGTTATCAAAACATGCATATCGTCAATCCTTGTATATAATTCTCGACTGAATTCACGTTAGTGAATAATAGGATCAAATAAGTCAAATACGAGAATGAATTTTGAATACAAACATGTTTTGTTCGCTCATTGATCTGGATAGAAAATTAGAGGGGCAAAGCAAAGGATGCAAAGAAAAGAGAACGAAGAGAAATGACGCGCAGTGGAGGCGTGTGAATCAATTCCATTTAATCAAGCGTGAGTCGATATTTATAGTCCAACAAAATTCAGTCACAGATACACGATGAATTGTATAAGAATCGCATACAAATACGCCCATATAATAACAGCCAAAGCTGATAAGCGAATAATTAACAAGGTCAAAATGTAACTAAAGAAGAATGAATAGATTAGTCTGTTCAAAAGCTATAATAGGCTATGTGGACTTAACATAGCACTACAAGTTCAGCGAAAAATTAAAGCTACACTGTGATGTCTTCTTGATGTCAAATCACATTTTAAAAGTTTAGAAACTTAAATTCCTTTGACAAGAAAGAATATAAATCCAAATATCTACCTTTCACTCTCTGAGGACTTTTATTTAAATTTGAATAAATGATTCTATAGTAGCTGGGTGCCGAGTTAATACAAGACATTATGGAAGAAAACTATACTCGTAAAAATCTCAGCAAAAAATAATCAAGCTTAAACTTGATTCCCAAGCAAAATATTGGATTTACTCAATGTTCAGTCGCAAAGATTTTTACAGTACAATTTTTCCTCCTTAATATATTTCAGTTTATCTAAACATAAATGCTATGATACGTTCAGTTAACTTATCGACTACTTTATAGTAGATCATATACAGTAAATCAGTCGACAAGTAGCCAAACTCAAATATTCCACTAATTGATGTTACAAATGTGAACACCTTAATACCAAATTATTCGAATGAATTGAATGTTATAAAAAAATCAAAAAAGTCTAATACAGAAAGCATGCTATCAATTTATTTAGAACAATTTGGTTTCTTGGCACTTGTCACCTATGCAATAAAATACTTGTTTTAAGTTTAATAATTTTAAAAAATACAACAGACAGTTGATTAATGTAGGAAAAGTCAGTCTAATTATTTCGAAAGTACTTTATAATATTTCCTTATATCTTTTTTATATTTTCGTCCAAAAAACAAGTACGAATATTTTGAAAAAAACAAGGAATCACAATCTAAGGTGAATCCAAGTCATTTTGACAGATACATGATACATACTTTCTAGTAACTGGGTAACTTTCCGTAATTTTATTATTAGTACATGTGTACAAAACATATTTTCACCGTATTAATATAATAAATATATATTATTTTGATATTAAATTCAAAATAGTAAATTATTTAATCTCCCTCTCAAAAAAAACGGTTGTAGTTGTATAAAGTATATAAGAATGATTTACATTATTGTTACTCTGGATAACTCTAAGACAAAAAACTATATGATTATCATCTAGGTGGCTGTAAAAAAACAAAGTGAAAACGATACATGTCAATCTATTATTTAAAGTAAAAAAAATAGTGGATTACCATATTTCAGTACTTTTCTTATGTTTTTTTTTAAAAATTCATCTCATTGTTCTTTAGTTTGATTTTTCCCTTTATGAAGTTGGATTGAATACTTAGAAACCTTGAGGAAGAAAAGACATTTTTGAGCTTATGATATTCATATATAAGGCAAGTAGTATATTGATTGAGTGCCCTCTTTAATATATGAACGTGATAAGACCACCTATCAGAGAGCGGTGAATTTATCGATCGGACCAGTGATACACAATAGCCGTATGAGCAGTCTTGAGTACTTATAAGTCCTGCTTTCTGCCTAGCCCAGTCAGTTAAGTCCAGAACACCAATAACAGCTTCTGCAATATGATTCATTATTCTCAAACATACTGGGTTTATATACCAAACAAACTGACCACATCGTACCATAAAATAGAAAATAATATTTGTACAAGATTCGGCCAAATGTGGCTGTGAATAGGGTGAACTGTAATCAATAGACTGGGGATAAGTCAAGAATGGTAAATCGTATAATAATAGTCTATTGGTCAAAATAAAGCTCATAACAAAAGGAACATGAATATGAATAGTTAAGTTACATAGCAATTATACAATAGGAAATCTACATATCACATTGGTCCATAAATAGTTGTCAAAGTTATCATTCATAATTCTCCACGGGATATAACAGCAAGATTTGTTTATATATTTCCATAGAATAGAAAATTCCGAAAATTAATTATGATGTAGACTGTTTTTAGTAAAATATCTAATAAATTTTTAATTTGCATAAAGTCTTTCACAATTATTGAGAGATCACTAAAGAAATATATTTGTGGTATGTGCTATTGAAGTCGATAGATATAAGTAGTATATGTCATCAACTAAAAGTGAAATGCCTGGAGGCAGAAGGTTAAAAAGATCAAAGAAAAGAGAACGAGAAGAAAGAATGATTGGTGTGGAAACGAAGGAACGGTGAAGTCTGAGACGATTGGCTGATATTTACAAAAGGAACAGTCAAGTTTGAGACAGTTGGTTGAGATTTTGCTGCATGGTTCTCAGATTTTACTAAGATGTTCTGTAATTTTGTATTAGAATATATTCGACTGTCCCCACTTTTGGTTTCGTTCACTACATATTCCTTTTCTTGAACTATTTCTTTGTATTCATACGTTAATACTTTCTATGTACTACGATCAAATATACAATGACATTGTCATTGAGTCAATCAGTCAACTTGACTTAGTAAATTTCTATGATTAGCAGTTTTATCTGAATAGATTTTACATGTAAATAATACTATTTAGGGAAATATAAAGATACAAAGTCTACTGTCATATTTTATCCAATAGCTGTTATATCTAGAGCTTTGATTCTTGTTATACCGCGTACAACTAGACTACATGAGCGATCGAACCCGCAACGTCGCAAGAGAGAAGAGAGAAGACTAGTAAGTAGGAATGTATTTCCCAACACACTGTCAAATATAGTACGAAAATCTTATGTATTTATAATTTTGGCTGAAAGTAAATCATCAGCCGATAGTCACATGGGCGTCCTTCTCATTCATCGAATAGGGGAGCTACACGTCGACATTCTAGAATGCCCCTCTAGCGGTGATTGGATGGAATGTCTTCGGCTTTTTCTAGGCTTCCTTGAGTTTGCCAACGAGCCATCCTTACAATAACAATACTTGAAAATGAGTACTTTATTTCAAGAAAAAGGATTTACAATTGAAATTTTTAAGGAATTTTGTCAAGATCACTTAAAAAACAATGATGTGGTGTATGCTAATCATATTGATAGATATAAGCATTATGTAGTGGAATACCTGATAGCAAAAGATTGAGGAGATTGAGTTTATGAGAACAGGAAGGGAATCAAAAAGCGATTGTAATAACAACAGAATTGAAAGAATCATTGAGCATATAAAAAAGTAAGTGAGGGAAGATGTGCAAGCCACTCTGTAATTTTGCCATCAACAATAAGGTGATTATCCAAACTGTGTTTCCGATCACTACATCAGTATTTTTTTAAATTTTTTCTATCTTGTATAAAGAAACCTTTGAGTAAATTAACTCATAATAAATTTCTTTTTATACACTGTTTATGATTAAATAATAACACTTGATTTAATTAGGATAGTTTTTATGTTTACTTTTTAATTCCAAATGTATGACAAATACAATATAGCTCAAAAGCTTAGGTACAAATCATTGCTCATAGTTTTAATGTACAGTACATATAGTGTTTATGAATAACAATAAATGAAAGGAGTTAAAATTTCAAGATATATATATTTTTATTTATTTAATAAACTCATATAAGTAATTGAAAACTTTCTGATTATTTGTTTTGCTGACAGTTATTTATTATAAGTTAAAACAATGTACTTGATTCACTTGGTATTGTTTGTTTGAATCTTTCCATTGATGTTTAGGACTGCAATTGATTAGTCTCTTGTCAGTATATGTCCATCCTGTGCGGACTGTCTCGATATTGTCTGAAGTCACAAGTATTATAAGCAAAGATGGATAGTGGCTAGCAGTGAAATCCAGTTTGACGCGCATTTCGTCCTATTTGGGACTCGTCGACTCGATGTACCCGTGTCTCAGAACTGGTATTCACTCTGGGACTCGAACCCAGTACCGTTCGCTTTAAGCGCCATCGCGTTATCTACTTAGCTACTGAGTCCTGATAGCCACTTGCTTGTGCAATGGAGTAAAGTTTGAATTCACTTAGTATTGTTTGTTTGAATCCTCTTATTGATGTTTTGAACTGCAATTGATAAGTCTCTTATCAGTTAACAACTCAATGAGTCACATTTTATTTCGTTAAAATGATTTGATTACCACTGTTCAAATATAGAAAATATATTTAAATCTAAATTTTATTAACTCCATTTACTTGTATTAGGAAGATTGAAAACATTTTCAAATAGATTTGATTCAGTTTATTTCTACATGTTATTAAGGGTATGTACCTAAGAATATCTACTATTAATTCATTGTAAATTATGATTATTAATAAGACATTTTCGGATAGGTAGATTATCTTTTATTAGATTGAATTTTCGATAGGATGAATAATACACTATTTAGAGATGATGAATGACTATTGAACTAGGTTTCGGTAAGCTATTTCATATGCTGAAAACTAATAACAAACACTGATAAATAATTTATTTGAGTAGTTAGTATATGCACTAGCTAAAATTTTTGTTTATTTAAAAAGTCGCTCACATTATCCTAAACAAAACATTATTTAAATTCACTTAGTATTATTTGTTTGAATCTTCACATTGATGTTTAGGACTGCAACTGGTCAGTCTTTTATTGGCATATGTGCATACTGTGCGTATCGCATCCATATCGTCCGATTTCACGAACATTGTAAGTAAAGATGGATAGTGGCTAGCAGTGGAATTCCAGTTTGACGCGCGTTTCGTCCTATTTATACTTATCTCAGCTTGTATATTTAGTTGCTATTCGATATACGAAAAATTAAATCAACTGAACAAAATTATCATTCACCTCTGTAATTTAGCTTAAAATTTGTCAGTAATCAAGTATAATCTTTGGTCACAAACCAAAGATTAAAGAATGCCGACATATAAAGTCTAATGCCTTCTTCAACCATGCTGTATTTTGACAATTCACTTCAGGTAAAAATCAATACGTAAATCAGTACATCTTGTTTCAATTACACAAACATCGCTTAAAAAAATTCATGCGGTTATTTTCAAATGAACTGTTAGTAATGAACGTAATGAACGTATCGACTTCATCTGAAGATATAAGAGAACTGAATGCTACGTATGAGCCTATATGAGTTGAAACAAACCGATATATAAATTAAAACTGGGAAGACTTTTTGATCCTGGTACACGCAGTATTATTTAACTGAAGCCACCTTTTGTTTTCTACAGAAAGAGTATCATTGTTAAACATTTTTTTTCAAATAAACCATCAAACTGTATCTTCCACAGGAGCAAAAACGTTTAATGAGTCTGTTTTTGTGATAAATAATTACGATGCTAAATACTGGATTTATTTACTTTTTAAATTGTTTGTTCCAAGACTAAAATGTATTATTTAGTCACACAGTTTTACAATCTGTGTGAAGTTCCGTTTCTTACTATTTTACTTAATATTCTTCTTACATCCTGAATATCTATTTCCGTTGTTTGTCGGGACATCTGTTATCAAACAAGTGGCCAATGATAATTTTTTAAAGAAATATATCTTGACAGATATTTACTAGCATTGGTGAACCAAAAATGCTAATATAATAGTGGTTAAGGAAAAAAAAGTT
The DNA here is from genome assembly GCF_000237925.1 of Schistosoma mansoni. Lineage (NCBI taxonomy): Eukaryota > Metazoa > Platyhelminthes > Trematoda > Strigeidida > Schistosomatidae > Schistosoma > Schistosoma mansoni. Next base: position 1,834,998 of record NW_017385987.1, on the reverse strand, counting down.
AAACAACACCAACAAAAAGAGCAATTGTGCCTAGTGAAATGAGTGTTTTCTTAAGTTGTTTGTCCACGTGGCTATATATATATTAGCTAGAATATGTCATTATTGACTATTAGGAAGAGATTGATATTGTGGATAGGAGAACTTTATGGAACCTTGTTCGGCACTACAGTATACCTGAGAGAATCTTCAAAATCATACAAAATTCATAGGGTGGAATACAGTGCAAAGTCGTGCATAGAGGACAGCTGACAGACATGACTGTTTACCCTCCCCTTTCCTCTTTCTTCTGGTTGTTTACTGGATTATGAAGACCTCCACATCTGACGGGAAGCACAGAATACAATGGACAGGTTGGATGCAACTAGACGATTTGGACTTCACAAATGACATAGCTCTTCTCTCCCATACACCCGAGTAAATGCACGTGAAATCAGCCAGTGTAGCAGCAACCTCTGCGTCGATGGACCTAAGCATACACAGGAGGAAAACAAGATCCTCAAATACAACGCAGAGAACACCAACTTAATCACATTTGATGGAGAAACTCTGGAAGATGTGGAATCTTTCACGTGCCTGGACAGCATGATCGATGAATAAGGAGGGTCCGATTCAGATGTACAAGTGTGGATTGACAAAGCAAGGACTGCGCTCCTACAACTGAAGAATATATGGAGCTCAAAACAACTGTCAACCAATATCAAAGTCACAATCTTCAATACGAACATCAAGACAGTTCTACTGTACAGTACTGAAACTTCGAGAACTACCACAACCATCACAAAAAAGGTATAAGTATTTCTAAACAATTGTCTGCACAAGATATTCAATATCTGCCGACCGGATACCATCAGCAACAGCTTACTGTGGGAGAGCAAATCAGCTTCCAGATAAGGCGGAAATTAGAAAAAGACGTTGGAGTCAAATAGGACATACACGGCGGAAACTACCAAACTGCATCACGAGACAAGCCTAAAATCGGTATCCCTGATGGAAAAGAAAAAAAGGAAGACTAAGGAACGCATTATGTTGGGAATAAGAAGTAGACATCAAAATAATGAACAGTAACGGGAAGCGGGTGTAAAGGATCTCCCAGGACAGAGTTGGATGGGGAATGGTGGTGGTCAGTCTATGCTTCTCCATGAGGGATAACAGGCGTTAGTAATTAAGTAGATAGAATGTTTCAACAGATGACTTAGTATTCTATTGCTACCCATTTTACAATTATCATTACTTTCTGACAGCGTATTATGGAAGTAAACATTCTCAGCTGCTTGGTTATTTCAGCTAAAAGTTAGTTGATACAAATGGAACTGAGTAGCTGAATTCATTATGTATTGAATGTTTGAATCTGGACTCAGCAGCTAAATGGATAACACGATGGTGTTTGAAGCGAAGGGTACTGCGTTCGAGTTCCTGAATGAACATCAATTTGGGTGCAGGTACACCTAACTGACGAGTCCCAAATAGAACGAAATGCTTGTTCTGGACTCCATTTCTAGCCGCTATCTATACCTGTCTACACTAAGTGTCTAAACGATATAAAAATCTACAAATGCTATTCGGACGCTACTTTTTCAAAACATATTTACAACAAAGAATCATGTGCTCAATTTCATATATTCTTGTACTTATATGTTTGCTGCACTTTCATCTTGAAAGTAATCCTAATCACAGTTGTTTTTGAACAATACTAAATGATGAAACATGTTTGACGACAACTTGTTTAAATGACATTTTTTCAATACGTTTTTGTGAAATAAATCATGTTACTAATTATTCAATTAGAATGTAGGTATCTCAAAGTTATTTATTGGTCAACTAGAATCCTAATACACAGTTTGACTTACCTAATTAAAGAAATAAGTTAATGTTCCAACCTTTGACTATTATTTTTTCGTTTCAGGTTACAAAAGAAATATTCCAGATTGGCCAAGATATTCGTTACAAGGTGATTCAGGTCAAGGTGTACATGATTTATTGATTCAAAATGTTAGTCGCGAAGACGCTGGAGTATATGAATGTCAAGTTTCACCTGTTGCTGGACAAAATCCACTCAGACGTCAAACTCTATTAGTTATATTAGGTATTTAAATTTGTGATTATCAAATATTTGGTTCTTTCACTGTTTTGAACCATATTTGAGAACATTTGAGTAACTTGAAAATTTTGTAATCGTTGAAAATTCGATTATTTTGAATATTTTTAGTGAGGAAAACAGGATGAGAATTAAAAGCCTGAATATTTGATTAACTGATTTTCGCTATTTAAAAGTAATTTGCCCATTTTAAAATTTGATTAACAGTATGAGAAAGTAATAAAAGTTATCATACCGAGAATACAAGAAGTCTTCGCTACACTAATGGGAATTATATAGCTTACAGATTACCAGGGGAAGGTTAGAGTCTGAATAAATTCCATTTGTAAGCAAGAATAAGCTTTAGAATTCCGTATTCTTAGTACTTCTACAAATCTTAGAAACCCTCCTCTACTGATAATTTCTGTATAAAGGTCTCACAGACATAACCACAATTTCTTTAAATTAACATCTTGCCTTAGAGGATCCTGTTTGTCTATTACACTGTTTCATCTTGGTTTGTGACACCGGACAACTATGGAACCGTTTAAGCCTGTTTCCTGACAACTTAGACTCCCATTTACTGAACCATGTCAACAAAAACATGTAAACTGGTAAATACAATCGGATATGATTGTTTGATTTGTGCGATATTCATACGGACGTAATTTTAAGAGCTTGTCACTATCGACAGCGATGGAATTCGAAGTAAACTGTTATCAATAATGAACCGTTATAACGGTGGACAGAGTATTAATTGCATAATGTACAGCTAACGTTCATCTGTCGCCAAACAAATTGGTAGTTATCTGCTATCTATATCGAAGTTTAGTACAAAAGCAATAATTTCTCTCCTCAGTATTCAGTAAAATTTACTAAAATACCGTACAGTCTAATCAGCATGTATTGTTTTCTTAGGTTGACAATTTATAACCTAGTATTAAACTCACATGATTCAAGAATGTTTATGCTTGACTAAATCTTGTGAAACATTTAGATTTTATGATATTTTAGATTTATACTATTTTGATTAGAAACTACAAAATGTGAAACTTTTTAGTTACGGCAACTACAATCGTAATTGAGGCTGTAGAAAAAGAGATATGGCTGTTTAAAGCAGACTTTTTTTAAAGTCATTTACTGCCTGACGTATTTAAAATATCGGTTTTATTTTTTGTAAATACATACGCAGCAAATTCTTAGTAAAAAGTCAACTTACTGTTGATAATATTTGCATCAAAATGTGCTTAAGCAAAAGTTAAAGTTCCATTATTGGTTGCTTGAGCTCCTTTACACAGATATATAAATTAAAATCCAATACTGAAAATAGCTGAAGAAATTTCATTGTTCACACATATTTCCTTCAGGTATTTCTGGTCATTCTGAATGAAGACTAATGATTAGTGTTAAGCTGTTACGTATCATAGATGACTATTGAAATTCTATATAGATCTACATATCATTTGGACATACTTGTCAAAATCCAAGAATAGAATTAGTCAGGGAGCTATTGGGATTAATGTAACAGCAACATTTATTCAACTAACATATGACATGCTCAGTAGGTTCATTATTAAAATTCAGAACACGATTGTTAATCTAAATTCAATGGTGTTTGCTTAGTGTATTATATATATCATTTTAAATAAGAATGAATTATATTCAATTAAATAGCGGAGTTTATTTATTCTTTGTAAAGTGAAGCCAAAAATACCCACTATTGTAACTTTACCGGGTGTACCACAACCATCAACCAATGGACAATTGATTGTAGCTTTTGATTCCAATAAAACCAATCCCATGAATAATAATCCATTAAAACTAATCTGTCAAGCGAAAGGCGGTTATCCTACACCGAAGTTTGAATGGTTTCATAATGGAAATCTTATCTCAGCATCAGAAGACTTAGATGAATTACAGGATATCAATGAAGAAATACATTCACAAAAAATAACTAAAGATCAGTTTGAATTAGAAATTGATAAAACAAAACTTTCCACTCGAGATCGTATAGTGTGTCTAGTCAGTAACAAAGCGACAATGCGTTCAAATCACCTATATGAACAAAAGCTTAGAGCTGAAGTTATGATTGTTATCCACTGTGAGTTATGTGAATTTTTAATCTTTATTGCACAGTACTTCATTAAATGTTTGTTGTACTGTTGAATTTAACTGTAGCATAAGTGTTTAGTTTTGCATTGTATAATAACTAATTAGGTTTAGAAATAAGTTGCTCAACATAATAATAGCTAAACAAATCAAAGAATAATAAACATCTCCTTATTTGTGCTTTGGAGTTCTCATAAAAAAGATGGAATGTAGAAACTTCTGCTCTCGAGGTGAGCACAACTGTATTTTATCAACACGTGACAGTGCACCTCTTCAATATTTTCTGTAACCATGAACATTCCAACCAGGAATAAATAAGACAATAAATGTACATTGAATTTCTACGTAGTCTGTTAATATTTATACACTAAATATCTCTAGCCAGTGTGAATGTACAATACGTTGTTTTCATAATTGTCACACTTGTTCGCAACCACATTATTCACCGGTGATATAATAGTTAAATTAAAAAGTTTTAAAACGTTAATCACAAATGACCATTTATAATTATCTTCATGCAATATTCCCACTGCAAGTTTCAGAAATCATATACACAGGGGGTAAAACTTGTTGTCTAATGTTCATAAGAGTTAGTTCAACGTTGTATCACAAATACAATCAAACATGCTACTTTGAGTAGTTGGTAACCCAACCCAAAAATGTCAAGTGTTTATGTTAACGTGAAAACTCTATCTGAAAGTCCATAGTAAGATTCCTCTGAGTGAATATTACTAGTTATTATCCATACAAAACATTAATTTTAAGAAACCAGATCTTAATATGAACAATTTTACACAAAACTTGATTGTAACACTAATAAGAATTTTCCTAATATATTTACGTAACCTTCATAAACATTTCCCAGTTTATCAGTAAACGTAACAAAGTTTTTCATGAATTTGCTGATTAGTATTGTGCAACCACTATTCTAATAATAAGATAAAACCATCTAGGCAATTGAATCTTCAGTGATTGTTCTTGTACAAAATAAATTGACAAGTTTGATTAATTGTGTAATATGTCACAATTGATAGTTGACAGATGACATAAAAGTAAAGATTAAATTGTCATCTGTCATACAACTGATAAATTTTGTAACTTCAATATACAATCATCAACTGTTTTGTTTATCAAACTAAAATATAAAACTGTCATTCATCTTTTCAGTTTTCAAATAACAAAACAGAAAGTAACCATTTTATAATAATAATAATATATTCTGAAAATAATAATTACAGAATACACACCAGTTTACAGGCATGATCAATTTGATATAAATAGCAACATTAGATGTAGAAAAAAAACATGCGATATAAGATTGTTTTAAGTTTACTACTACAGTAATTGCTAAGTAGTTTATTTATGACATGTATCACGGCAATCCAATGCATCACTAGGGAACTTTTAATTTATTCTTAAATGGATAGCCTGATGACTTATGAACGGTGTTCTTCAGGGTTATTTCCACTGCCAGGACGAATTATTGATAATTATTTACAACCAGAGAAAGTAAAATTAAAACGGAGCAACAAAGCAATGATTGCCAAAATATGGTGGTCAGGTTTACCACTGTTCATATTAGATATTATTCAAATAAGTTAAGGTTGCTAGGGACATTGTTAATGTAAAGTGACAGCAAGTAAGTGGTTAAACATTTAAAGTTCTTGTAATCTTACTTGAAGAGTAAGATACACTTACAGGCTCTAGGACATTTAATGCATTTTCGGAGCAGCAGTAAAATGAAATAAATATGTTATTCAACGAAAGATTATCTCAAAGATTTTATGTATAAAGAAGAAAAAAAATTTGAGTACAAAACTAATGGATACAAAAAGAGGCAGTTAATCGATAAAAAAAAATAATAGTTAAGGATACTTACTTCAATTGAAATTTTACGAATATTTATAAAGTTAATGAAGTGAATTACAAATTAAATTGTGTGAAACGAAAATTCTGAAGGACCATTTACTACTGATGAACACAAGAATAATTGTATCTAAGGTAATCTATTTTAAATATCAGACATTCCTAGCTACATTTTGGATAAAGTACTAGCTATAAGATGATTAAATTCTTTCTTTAAAATTACAATGTCTTATCACTAATTTTATATTCACTTCCTAAAAAACTTATTTTTTTTATTTTTAAAAAATTTTTTTCTAATTTTTTTTATTATCGGTTTCTTTTTCATTGTACTTTATATGAATTTGGTTATAACCATTAAAACATTTTCATATATATTTCACTTTTTTTAACAACTATTCATTTAAACAAACATTTTTTTCTGATCCTTTTTATACAGCAAGGCTGAACATTTTAAATCGTTTTGAATATTAAAACAACATTGACTTTTTTGTCTTTTCCAAGATAACAACAAAAACTGACCAGTTACAAAAAACACTACTTTACAATTAGTAGAATAGGGTGTAGTATTTCTTAGTTAAATATGTTTCTGTAAGGGTTAAGAAAAAAAACGTGAGTGTATCATGTGTTGCGTGGATTATGATTCTCCGCTTGACTAATTAATAGTTTCTTTAGTGATTTTGCTTAATGTCTTGTTTTTTTATTGTAATCTTAACATTGTTACCATGACAATCTTCATAACTTGTTTTTGAATAAATCAACTAATGATTGACATTTATGTAAAAATAAAAATGGTGCTGAATAATAAAGCAACCATCAATCTAAATGAAAAATATATTCCCTATTTTGAGAAAAAAGTTGTATTGTGTATTTATAACGCTACTGTTACTCTGAAAATTTGCCAGTACATAAAGAGAAAATTGTGAAATAGATTATGTAAAATAAATTGGAGAGTTCAAATTGATTCATAATAATCTATTGAGTCCCGAATAGGATGAAATGCGCATCATGGATTTCACTGCTAGCCACTATCCATCTCTGCCTACAATGCTTGTAAATTAAGGCTATATCGGGGCAATACACACAGTATACACATATGCCAATCAGAGACTGACCAGTTGTAGTCCTAAACATCAATGGGAAGATTCAAACAAACAATACCAAGTGAATTTAAATTTGATATGTTGTTGCAATCGTCTTCGAATATAGCTACATATTTATTCATCAGTTTATTAGAATCGGCTAAACACTTTATACTTAATAATAATAATTATTATTATCAGATCGCTCAAAGTTGCCTTGGCTTGAAATGTAAAATATTTTGTCATACATTTTTCACCATTAAAGATTTGGACAAAAAATATAAAACACAATTTTATAGTAGTGATTTTGGTGTAGCTATTCCCGGTTGCTTAAGTTTTTCGGATAGTACAATGCTAACACCATTTTACACCTATCTATCAATGGAGCACTATCAATACTTTTTACATGAATGTGTTTTAGTACAGCCATATTTGTATCATCATAGGTGAA
>NW_017385987.1:1825467-1827219 GCF_000237925.1 Schistosoma mansoni | reverse complement strand
TACATGTAGAGTGACTCCACCTGGAAATCCTCCTGGTCAAGTTGTATGGCGCTTTGAAAATCCTTATTCTAGTATGAACCTAGATCAATTGACCGCTTTTGGAACTGATTTAAAAATGCCATCAATAAAGAATGTTATTTCTATTTCAAATGAAAATGTAATCAACCAGATTACAGATGAAAAAATCTTGAGCCGACTGAAAATTACAAATCTTAATTCAACAATGCATGGTTTAGACTTGGTGTGTGCTGTTCGACATCAAGTTGGCCCAGAGAAGACAACAAAGAAACGAATCTTAATTCAACGTAAGCTAACAACTTTTATATATTCAATGTCATATTCGTTAATAGTTTGTTTTAAGAAAATGATTTCATGGACTTGTGTACTACTTTGATGTCATTTTAAAATCAATGCTTATGCAATCATTTCATGGATAATTTTGTCTAATCATGTTTTGTATGCTGTCTAACTTTTGTGTTAAAACTTCATTTAAGTAAATATGAAAGTATCATTTCAGTAACTGCTTATCAGGCTAGGTAACCACAAAGTGAACCCTTTTTATTTCAAATATATAAAGTAAACAGTTAAGCCAACTAGAGCTTACAATAACTTCGTCTTCAAGCTCTGCAAAGGTGAATAAATGAACAATTTATAACAGTAGCCGGTATCTTAAATCGTGTGAAACTCAATTTTGACGTTCACTTGTGTCAATTGAGAATGGTAAGCACGTTCTAAATAACCAAACAATCATTCAATGGCGAATTTAAAGGGTCATATATAAAGCAGTAAAAAAATATACCTCATGGCGTTTAGTTATATTTAACAAAGTATCATTTCATACATCTAATGCAAATTAAAAGAGTTACTAGTCTACATATTTATGCCAAAGCACTTACATCACCAAAACAGAAAGAAGGGTTCTTAATTTTATCGAGAAACAAATTCCTCGAAAAATGATATCAAAATGTCAAAGTATTTTTAACATTTCTATACTTCATTAAATAAGAACAATATATTTGTAAAATCTCAGCGAATGGATTTGAAGTAAATCCAAGGAATTAATTTCTTGAAAAAGCTTGGACCAGATTGCCAGGTGAAACGTTGGATTTACTTCAAATTCATTCGCTGAGATTTTACGAATATATTATTCCTATTTAATGTCTTACATCAACTCGGCGCTCAAATACTGGGAAACTATTCACTCTAAATTAGACGAAAGTTCTTATATATTTCTATACTCTGTCATCTGCTTGATAGGTAAAGATGATATAGATATCTTGAAATCGTTCAGATTATCAGTAATCAAAGAATTTCTAATTTACTACGATACTTCAATACAGTTACAATTAGATTTTGAACATCAACTCTGAGATACAGATACATTCAAGTAAAGGGTGCCAAATAGGACGAAACGAGCGTCCTGAATTGCACTGCTAACCACTATTCATCTTTGCTTACATTATGAAAGATATTTTGTGTAAACCTAGAGAATATTTTATTTCGTTTGTCATTTTTTCAATGTTTTTTCTCAGGTTTTCTTCTTAGTTCAATAAATGTAGTTTACTCTGCGGATGTTGAACATATTAAAATTACATATTTTTTATTTTAAACTTGACTTTATGTAAATGTTTAAATCCTGTTTATAGTATATTCTTATACCGTTAAATTTTTATGGAAAAAGGAAGTACAGTTAAAAATCTGTAAAATTTTTATAAAAGATAACCATAATTATTATTTATAATTTAGTTGCTT
>NW_017385987.1:1816464-1825267 GCF_000237925.1 Schistosoma mansoni | reverse complement strand
ACCAAATATATCCATAGTTGCACTAAAAACTGTTAAACAGTACACAATTCACAAAAGAAAATGTCTATTCCACTAGAAAACAAAAGTTATACAGACGTTCATCACTTAATCAATTTTTAAGATACATACATTTTCCATCATAATGTACAGTGTAGGCTCTTTCTCTCTCTTCTCCTGCTAGAACACTATCATAAAAATGATATTAAACAATGTAAATGTACTAAATTATCTTTTGTACGAAAAAACAAACAAACAGACTATACATTTCAAACCAGACAAATCTCATTGAAAATCACAGCTAAAACATTAATGATAAATAAAGACTTATTAAGGTATATTATTGGTAACAATAATAAATTACCCATTGAATTTCTTTAAAACAAGTTTATTATTTAAATTCACTTAGTATTGTTTGGTCAATATTCGTCATCGTGAAATGTTGAAGAATTTCCATAAATTTGTTCGAGTAAATTATGTAGGTAATAAATAATTAACCATTTGTAACGAATCCACTTTTCGTAAAACGACTTATTTAAAAAGGCCACTACTATTCACATCGTAACGGCAAAGTTATTTTTTGAAAGTCCCTATTTACAAGTGTACCATGTTCAGGATCTATGGCTCTCAAATAATCGTACAAAATTAGAGAGACATAAAGAACTCAGTAAGGAGTAATTTTTAAAAAAAATTTAATTAAATTTATATCATTACTAAAGATGAACTTGACAAATCCATAGAAGTTAAGCTTATGGTAGACTAATATTCCATTATTACTTAAACTCATTTATTGCATCACTTACTTATATCTAATAATGAAAAATAAAAACTCTTGATAAGTATAATTGAAATTATTTTCCTTCTCACCTTATGCAGTTTAACCTAATAGTTTTACTTATTCCCCAATATCATTTTATATTAGCTTTACCCGGTGATCCAGAAATAATTGACTGGGATAAATTCATAAATGAATCTACAAGTTTACTTGTTGGTTCAACGTTTGAAGTTACATGTAGAGTGACTCCACCTGGAAATCCTCCTGGTCAAGTTGTATGGCGCTTTGAAAATCCTTATTCTAGTATGAACCTAGATCAATTGACCGCTTTTGGAACTGATTTAAAAATGCCATCAATAAAGAATGTTATTTCTATTTCAAATGAAAATGTAATCAACCAGATTACAGATGAAAAAATCTTGAGCCGACTGAAAATTACAAATCTTAATTCAACAATGCATGGTTTAGACTTGGTGTGTGCTGTTCGACATCAAGTTGGCCCAGAGAAGACAACAAAGAAACGAATCTTAATTCAACGTAAGCTAACAACTTTTATATATTCAATGTCATATTCGTTAATAGTTTGTTTTAAGAAAATGATTTCATGGACTTGTGTACTACTTTGATGTCATTTTAAAATCAATGCTTATGCAATCATTTCATGGATAATTTTGTCTAATCATGTTTTGTATGCTGTCTAACTTTTGTGTTAAAACTTCATTTAAGTAAATATGAAAGTATCATTTCAGTAACTGCTTATCAGGCTAGGTAACCACAAAGTGAACCCTTTTTATTTCAAATATATAAAGTAAACAGTTAAGCCAACTAGAGCTTACAATAACTTCGTCTTCAAGCTCTGCAAAGGTGAATAAATGAACAATTTATAACAGTAGCCGGTATCTTAAATCGTGTGAAACTCAATTTTGACGTTCACTTGTGTCAATTGAGAATGGTAAGCACGTTCTAAATAACCAAACAATCATTCAATGGCGAATTTAAAGGGTCATATATAAAGCAGTAAAAAAATATACCTCATGGCGTTTAGTTATATTTAACAAAGTATCATTTCATACATCTAATGCAAATTAAAAGAGTTACTAGTCTACATATTTATGCCAAAGCACTTACATCACCAAAACAGAAAGAAGGGTTCTTAATTTTATCGAGAAACAAATTCCTCGAAAAATGATATCAAAATGTCAAAGTATTTTTAACATTTCTATACTTCATTAAATAAGAACAATATATTTGTAAAATCTCAGCGAATGGATTTGAAGTAAATCCAAGGAATTAATTTCTTGAAAAAGCTTGGACCAGATTGCCAGGTGAAACGTTGGATTTACTTCAAATTCATTCGCTGAGATTTTACGAATATATTATTCCTATTTAATGTCTTACATCAACTCGGCGCTCAAATACTGGGAAACTATTCACTCTAAATTAGACGAAAGTTCTTATATATTTCTATACTCTGTCATCTGCTTGATAGGTAAAGATGATATAGATATCTTGAAATCGTTCAGATTATCAGTAATCAAAGAATTTCTAATTTACTACGATACTTCAATACAGTTACAATTAGATTTTGAACATCAACTCTGAGATACAGATACATTCAAGTAAAGGGTGCCAAATAGGACGAAACGAGCGTCCTGAATTGCACTGCTAACCACTATTCATCTTTGCTTACATTATGAAAGATATTTTGTGTAAACCTAGAGAATATTTTATTTCGTTTGTCATTTTTTCAATGTTTTTTCTCAGGTTTTCTTCTTAGTTCAATAAATGTAGTTTACTCTGCGGATGTTGAACATATTAAAATTACATATTTTTTATTTTAAACTTGACTTTATGTAAATGTTTAAATCCTGTTTATAGTATATTCTTATACCGTTAAATTTTTATGGAAAAAGGAAGTACAGTTAAAAATCTGTAAAATTTTTATAAAAGATAACCATAATTATTATTTATAATTTAGTTGCTTCTGCATAAATTAATGATTATATAGGTATGCATAAAAATACATTTGAAATAATCTCACTACTTATTCATAGGAGAACAAACGAATTGAATTCATTTCCAAGGCATCTGGGTACATAACAAAAGTTTTAGATGATTCAAATCAGTAAATTGTATTAGTAAGCATAGTTGAGGGAATATTTGTGGCAGAATAAAAAAATCTAAGAAATCTTGTAGACAGAAGATTACAAGCTATAACTTCAGTATATCAATGGGACCTTCAAGTTAATATTATATATATATATATATATATATATATCAATTCTGACCAAAAAGAGGAAGTTAGATATGTGTTTTCAACGTAGTGTAGTTTTGTGAACTTCAGCGTATGTAGTTTTTACTCTCAAATCACTTTACTTCCCATTTGTTTTGTTAAGCAAGGACAGAATGCAAAAAGTACTAATTAAAACATATCACTGATCATTTGCACCGCATCATATATATATATATATATATATATATATATATATATATATATACATTACTATGTATATCAATGAGAAGGTTAGGGAAATATGAAACGTACTTTACACGTATCGTGATATTTTACAAAGTAATAATTTTATTGAAAACCCAGTAAACATCTGCACAAAGATGAAAATATATATCTGCAGCTTGAAATATTGTCTTCTGATAGTGTTGCATTATAAACTAATATTATTTAATCATGAACGCTTTGGACTATATTCTATACATTTTAACAAACTTATTTAACTTAAGATAGACAAAAAAAGGTTTAAATGAAAAAACTAGTACATTTGATTTTAATGATTAAAAAATCTTTAAGAAGCATAACTGTCTCATCAAGTATTAGTAAACTAATACTGGTCTATTGAAAATCAATAAATCAGTTTATTTGTTTGTTCTTCTTTAATAAATACGAATTATTGTTGATTTAAACATGTTGTTTTAACTAATTAAAATATATTTAAAAAGAAAATAGTTACAAAAGTATAATTCGGATATATATACATACGTATATTGTCTTTTTTGTTCCATAGAAACAAGTATTTAGGATTTTATTTCTTTTTTTGTTTTTCGTAAATGAAGGTATTATAATTCTTGTTTTATCAACAAGAAAGAAAATACATTTTTGAATAATATGCTAATACACATGACTATTCTTATACAATAATAAATAAAATTTTAAAAAAGTAGTAAATAGAATTAAATAGTATTATTTTCATTAAAATGATCAACAAATGAGATTTATTCTTACACCTAATATGATTATCAGTAATGGATAACGCCATCGCGTTATCCACTCAGCTACTGTGTCCTGATAGCCACTTGCTTGTGCAATAGGGTGAAGTTTAAATTCAATTGGTATTGTTTGTTTGAATCTTCCCATTGATGTTTAGGACTACAACTGGTCAGTTTCTAATTGGCATATGTGTATACTGTGCGTATTGCCCCGATATAGCCTTAATTCAAAAGCATTTTAAGCGAAGATGGCAAGTGGCCAGCAGTGCAGCGTTTGAAGCGAAAGGTACTGGGTTTGAGTTCCAGAGTGAACATCAACTCTGAGATGCAGGTACATCCAGCCGACGAGTCCCGAAGAGGACGAAACGCGTGTCGAACTGGATTCCACTGCTAGCCACTATCCATCTTTACTTACAATGTTCGTGAAATAAGACGATGTGGAGTCGACACGCACAGTATGCACATGTGCTAATTAGAGACTGACCAGTTGTAGTCCTAAAAATCAATTGGAAGATTCAAATAAACAATACTAAATGAATTCAAATTTAAACGGATATTTATTTTGTTAGTTTTTAATGGAATCTTTATATTATTTGTTCACATTTCAAACAAGTGAAGTGTTTGTTTCCTGTATGTTTTTCTTTTTTAAAAATAATTATAATTTATATCTTCTAAGTTATACACACACATTGGTTATTTCTTAGGCAGTCATATGCTGATAAATATATCTGGGATCATTTAATCAGCATCCTTTTTACATTGTGAATTCTATGAATCTTCGCTGATGTGATATTGAATTAGTTTAATTGATATTTTAGACAGAAATATAAACTCCAAAAGTAACTTTATTATTATAATCGTAAGGGAATCAAGAGAAAATTTAAAGATAAACATAAAATGGTGGTCTAGCTTCAATTGACTCACGCTTTCAACTATGAAAATACTAAATCTCCACAAAACATAAAATGATTTGAAAGAATAAATGAACAATTTAGTTGTTTTTTTTAATCCTTTAAGCTCTACATTCAGTCAATGAATCTTATAAAACCAGTAGCATATATATTTTTCTGTTTCATTACATCTAGAAAACTTTAATGAGAATAATTGTTGTTTTTTCCCCCATTGTGTACACATTTATCTACGATGCCCAATTTTATTCCTACTTCATTATTTTTTTTTCGTGTGATCTTCATTTTGTATATATAACTTTGCCTACTTTTAAGGCATTTTTCAAAACATTCCTTTTTTCTCCTCGTCTAGTATTCTGGTTACTTTTTTTTCTCTTTGGCTTTATTTCTTTTCATTCCTTTATATCATTTGTTTGAATAATTAAAGTTAAAACTTCATGATATAGACATCATTTAAACTTTCATTAGTCACGCAATAGTAAATAAACTTTGAAAATGACTTATAATACTTTGGACAAAATAGAAGTAGCAAATGAGAAGATTGAAGAGAAATTTTCCATTGTACAATAAATTGGTAGACTAATTTATCATAATGTTCAGTACTATTAATATAATGTCATTATTATTTAGATATCATATTCAGTTGTTGCTTATTGAAATGTATATCAAGTAGTATATATATATAAGTAATTATGTACATATATACATATATACTTGATGGATGATAAACTATTTCTTGAAGAATAATACATGCTGAGGAGTCCCACAACAGGACGAAATGGCCGTTTAGTGCTTCCAGGTTTTCCATGGTGTTCTAGCTTCAATTGACTCATGATTTCAACTATATATAAAATAATACATTTGTTTATCCTTAACAAATAGATAAACATTGTGGTACTAATAATGACGAAAACACAATAGATATTTTTAAAAAAACATAGTCGTAAATGTAAGATAATCAAATCTCTGCCAATCTAATTCAATGTTATCAGCATTGAAACTAAAATGTTAATGGTTAATGATTTCCTTAATAGACATAATATACCTTATTTAATTTAAATGTGATGTAATGTTTAGGCTTTCAAGTACATTTTATATCACTGAAATAAATTTTAGATTACTTAGTAGACACTTTATTTCTTATTATAAACAATCATATAGTTCTGATGACTCGATTATATGAAGTTTATAATTTTGTAGGTTTTTGGATATCTAGTCTTATATACTTCAATGAAAAATGTATGCTAATGTAATTCTGGTTTTCGCATCTACCATTGTACTTTCGCTATATTAAGATTCAGATTCCTCTGTTCAAATGACTTGAGTACGTAAAACTTCGTAATAGTGAAGTAGTATGAATACCTAAATTCATACACCATGTCAATAACCTTCGTATATCTGGCTATGATCGAGTAAAAAAAAAACTAATACGTTTTAAAGCAATTTACCTTTTAATATAATAAACGCATCTATTGATTTCCAAGCCAACTGTTGAATACATTGGAGGAAATAAGTTTCCATATTTGTTACAGACGTTATCAATAAATATGTTAGTCGTAAATATTCATTTTTCATAAAAAAACTTACCATGGACTAAATTGTTTCATTTTTAATTCAGAAAGTTTATAAACTAGTAAACGGATAACCTTCCATTGAGGATAAAACGATAACTATCTTCTTTATACATTCTAACCAAAATTACTTATAACCTTTTCGAAAAACCGGACGAAAACGTTTTATGGATTTGTCAAGAGATTCAAAACTGGGGGAAACAGTTTTTTTATCAGAACAACTTTCTAAACCAAATATCTATGATTGGTAGTTTTTTTATACATCTACAGCTTTTTATAAAAATAGTTCAAACCTAGATTTTATACAATTGTATCGTCTGACTTTGGTCAATTATGTATGTAAACTGTAATCCAATCTGTTTTTATCGAACTTAATTTGATTCAGCTGAGTGACATTCTTTTAAGTATTTCATGTATTTATCATAAGCTTTGCATGGACAACGTACAAAGAGAAACGCATTTCTCACGAACAATTTTTCTAATTTATTTCAATAATAAATAGCCGAACAGAACTTGCTGATATGATTGCGGAAATTCGTTGATGTAGGTCTTCCGCAGTATGTACGATTACAATATTGATCTAAATAATATAACAACTATGCAGTGATGTGTTATATTGTATCCATTTGGAAAAACGAAATCACGAGAAACATGACAAGTTGACGTTCGGAATATTACTGTAATGTTTTTTAAATAAGACAGGAGAATCAAAAATAAAAAAAGTCCCGATAGACAACTATTTAAAACCAATAGTTGATCTTCGGATTATCTATTGATTGTCGGTCGCTAATTGTCAGTAGCATTTGTCATGTAATAGCGTTTCAAGTGACAATATTTCCCACTTTTATAAACAATCCTATCGTTCTTTCTGTTAATTATCGTCTGTCTTTAATAACATCTTTGCGAAAATGAAAAAGTCGTATGTACTTTACTTTTAAATTTCAGATGGTCCTCAGCATGTCAATATACAAGGTCCTTATGAAAGAATGATAGAACTGAAACAAAAAGTAACTGTTTATAATAAATTAGAGAGAACAGATAATAAAAGCACAGTGACCACTGTAATAAATAAACAAAAACTGTATGTTTATTTAGACAGACCACAATATTTATTATGTGTTACTGATGAATATTATGGACAAGTTGAGATAAAATGGCGGGGTAAATTGCATAACAGTGAAAATTGGGAAGTAATTACTCCAGTCGAATCATTTCCATGTAACGAACCTGATGCGTTACACAATTTCAATATCATTCAAGCATCAATTATACAACTGGTTACAACAAATCAAAAACGAAATGCTCTATTATGGACAGAAATAGAATGCAGTGCTTTACCAAGTTATTTCAGAGAAGAAAATAGAAAAATTATATCGAACCAGGTCAATCTGGAAATGTATAGTAGGTATCGCCTTTTTAAAGTTAGAAATAATGGTAGAATTAAGAGCCATTACATTTTTTGGAGTATATTCTACACTTATCAATTATACCGACTGAAAATAACAAATGTTTTTAATAGTTTTATCTTCATACGACACATATGTAATGCCATTAAATTTCATTCTTTTCAGCCGCATATTATAAACTGATAATTTGTCTATTCCCTCTCTCCTACCTATGGAAATTTACATGGTCTTATTAATAGTATTACCTGGTCAATCCAGACGACGTTTTTATTCTTAACTTGCATTACGGTCACATGATTTCACTTCAGTTGTTATAATTCACTATCTTACAGAGCATTTTGTAATATGTATCTGACACATACATGCTGTATAAACTTAATTGTGACCTTTAAACTTTGGTAGTCACAAATTTCATAGGTAATTAGATATATAAAACAATTAGTCCCTTTGATAAATTTCGATAGCGTAATAAGAAGACGAAGATTATCAGAACTACGTGATATATTAGCGCGATACATTTCAAACAATCTGATCACATATATACTTGTTAAGGCCATTAATATATAAAAATGAAAGGTCAACTAGACTGGAACTGGTGGTTAAGAATAGACAGGGGTAATAATGATAAAAATAATGTGAAAACAATTTGAAACCTGATCACTCTGGATAATAAGCTAATATTACCAGGGTAGGTTTAAGGTGAGGACAAACTGTTTTTGAATACACAAAGGGGGTTTGAATTTTCGTATGACTAAGGCTTCAATAAACCTTAGTATACGCCCTTTAACACTTTTGTACAACACCACAAAAGCCGAGTTTAGATCAATCTTATGGCCTGTTTCGATTATATGTCTGGCAATAGAGGATGACGGATGTTTATCTTCTACTCTTATCGGGTTTGTTCTCACCTTAAACCTACCCTTT
>NW_017385987.1:1714846-1816264 GCF_000237925.1 Schistosoma mansoni | reverse complement strand
CAGTGCTTCCAGGTTTTCGATGGTGGTCTAGCTTCAATTGACTCATCATTTCAACTATGAAAAAAATTATAAAATTAATCGGAGTTATGACTTTTGCTATGTTGTAATTTTCCTTCTATCACGACTGAGTGTGCCATATTTGAGACGTTGTATCATAATGGAGTGTTATTTTCGCCATACAAAACTCGACATTTTTCATGTAAGTCAGAAAAAACGACAGAGAATGAAACACACCCTCTACGATGGATTACGGTGGTGCAAACAATAATTCCTGTTTCATTTTGTCTGGCTGCCATATGTGAGGTCGAAATTGCGAACGAAAGTGGCTTTTGTCTTCACCTAAAGAAGAGGCTAATGACATTTAAATTATTTCGATTGTTCTTGAAACAGCACGTCGAAAATGGATAGGGAACATTTTTTAAATACCTATTCTTGATACGCTTATTTACGAAAATAAAGGGTCATACATGTTGTCATGATGATGTTTTGGTTGGTTATCTTAACTGCTAGTTCATTACTGTTACTATATTATGACAATGTCGAAACCTGGAAAGCGCATTCTGTCATAAGAGTTCAACGCTAATTATGATTTTGTGGTTATTGTACGTTGATAAGACTGTTCAAGCTCACAAGTGAACAAACCTATACTTACTAAATTATGCCTTCAGTTGAATGACAATGTAATGTTGATTATGAGGCAATGCAAATTGGCTACAATATATAGATAGGTTTGTCAGGGAAATGTGGTAACTGAATATGTAAATGCGCTTTTAAAAAGCTCAATGATTTATTGTTATTCCTTAAAACTTGTTTCTGTTTTTAGCCATCCCTCGCATCCCGATAATTACAGGATATAAAGAAGGCACGCTGTTGGCAGATGGAACTATACTTACGCTTCACTGCACAGGAGAACAAGGAAATCCTCCAGGAAAACTAGTTTGGACTCAAGGTAAGGCTGATGGGAAGATTTAATCCATGAACTCGTCCAAAATTTAGGTCCGCTAATAAGTCCGAATGGGTGTTTGGTTTTCAATTATCTATCTCTTGATATTTAAAAATACATCTCATGGTTTATTTATTTATGTATTACCCTAAAACTACACTTGATTTAGTGATGATTTATACATCAATTGAGATCTTTTACAGTCTACTATATCCATTTCGTGTAAGTAGTAAAATGCTTTAAGACCTGTCTAAACGTTCCTATCCTACTATATTAATATTAGGCTATTGTAATAACAGCTACATCTGACGAGTTATAGTTCACGTGTTCCCTTCATTATTATCCTTTTAATTACATCAATTATATACTAACCGTTCAGTAATATTCACAACAATGATATTTCTGCATGAATGATCCATCAAATCTTTGAAAAAAAGTGTATTATAATGTCAAAGCTGAGATCGTTTATCGTAAAACAAGATACAAAGGAATTTCGAGGTTCCATATTATTTATTTATTTACCCTGATAACTATTACATTAACCACCTTACTGTAACTAATATGTTGATTTACTGAAAACCAATGACTAAACGGTCTGACAAATAATAAAGCCTGTGTTCTGATTACTCTTGACAGATAAGCGTTATGAACCTTTGAGTCTGAGCCAATCAGTTAAGCAGATAAACACGAATAGATACGGAGGAATTTCATGATTTGATGATATTTTAAGTCGCGCACTAACCTCAACTCGACAACATTGGTATACAGGAGGCATTCAACGGCTGTCTCATTTTAGAATGAATTTCCTCACTAGTTTACACGTAACTCTCTTAGAGATAAAATCAAGAAACTTCACACTTCATAGCAGCCTGTTGCTTTAGAACCAGCTAGTTAAAAGTGGTTGGCTAGAATCACTGATTTCAGTCAGTTTGTAGTATACAATGCTAAAGAACACTACGCACATAAGTGAGTACAATCTTGGCTTTCTTTGTTTCTAACACTGATAAATCAACAATCATAAATTGTTTATCATAAACAGTAGTTGTGAACAATAAGTTAGTAAACACATTTGTTAGTAAGCATTCAGATGTACCTACTGTCTGATGGAGATAATTCTAAGATAATTAAAACAGATTAGGTGTCGTCCTGTCTCTGATGAAACAACTCGACTTATTTTGACTTTCCACATTAATATTCTGTTTCTGTTCTTATTATTCTTTCAGTATTAAAAGGTACCAATGAAAGTGAACTAATTGATGAGTCAAAGATTATTCAACAAAATCAATCGAACAAATATCCTGATGGAATGATTTACTCAATATTAAATATTAATCTGACAAAATCATATGATGGAGCGATTTTTAGGTTAGTTATGATTTGTTATTTATGTTAGATTCTAAATGCGTATTCATTGTTGGAGCAATAAACAATTAAACGACTTTAAAGATTTCACTATAATGATGAAGAAACATTATTAGTATGTAAATTCAAATGAAAAAAATATTGTGAATGAAATTATCTAATACATGATTATTATACAATAATCATTGCTTCATCCCCTTCCTACATCCATTTAGCCACTCAAGTAGTATCAATAATATGATACGTCTTTCTGAACTCTTGAATCAGTTTCCTTAGCTCTTCTAGTAACCCCAGGCTTACTCTACACGACAACTTGAACACGAAAGAAAAGGCACGAAAAATGGAAAAAAAAACGTTTTGCACCAAGATTTGCTTATTTTCAGAAATACTGGGGTATTTATAGCATATCAGATAGCTTTGGGTTTCCTTTGAGTTTTAGAATCCGACCAAATATAGTAGCAGGATAGGTAATCATCTAATCAGGAATATGACACTTGACTCTTCACTTTCTAAATGTTACTGAGAAACTTCTATTCAACGCTTATTGGATAAAATATTCCCAAGCGTTTTCAAGGCCCCTCTTGGCACTTTTTGAGGAATACTCTGGATCTCCTAGACATAACCTTCATATAGAGATTATAACTAGAAATTTGGTATATAAACTAGTGTTTAGTTACACAGTTACATAATCAGTTTATTAATTCATATAAAATGATAAATAATAATAGATATTAAACATTTGCTTGATTTCAAACAAACTTTTAAGTTTTTCATCTTCTATAGTAAATGATTTCTACAAACATGTAAATATTCAATTACAAGTTTGATTTCTTACATGAACTATTGATCAGAAAGATCACTATTCTTTCATAAACACATGTATCTCATTATATTTCATTCCATTAAATGATAAATGATTGTTTCAACTCTTTTATTATCTTAATTCTATAATTATAATAATGACAATGACATACATTATTCTTTATTCTATCAAAGTTGCAGTTGTTTATTTATTTCTATTATCATAATAATAACTATTGTTATTTTATTATTGTATTTATATTATTATTATTTATTATATTGTTACCATTACCACTTATATGTTTAGGTATAATCCTGACAGACTAATGATCAAATTAGATGACTATGTTACATTAAGAAGAATAATTACTACTATTATACATTATAAACAGTGTCATTTGACATAATCATATTATAAGCAATATATATATCAATAAGGGTAACTCACAGATACATGGTTATTAGAGTATAATTATTTAAAAATATCAGATTATTACATTGGGATATTTAATTTTAGATGTAATAATATATATTTTATACTTTAATCAAAAAAGAATAATAGAAGAGCGAAATATGTTGTGTGATGAATGATAATTTATAAATCACATAGAAGTGAATTAAGTATTTTTTGTATATAGTTGAAATCATGAGTCAGTCGAGGCTAGACTACCATGGAAAACGTGGAAGCACTGAACGACCGTTTCGTCCTATTATGGGACTCCTCATAAGTGCTCATAAACGGTCCCGCCACACGAAATTCGAAGCCAGGACCTACCAGTTTCGCGCGCGAGCGCTTAACCTCTAGACCACTGAGCCGGCATCCAACGGTGTTAATGTCTAACTTTAACCGATTCACGAAATTGGGCGACACATCCACTATTATCTTCAGTGAGTTACTATCTGAAAACAGACCCGGATTCGAATCTCGCGAGGCGGAATCTCGAATGCGCACTGCTTAGAAGTCCCACAATAGAAAGAAACGACCATCCCGTGCTTTTAGGTTTTTCATGGCAGTCTAGCTTCAATTGACTCATGATCAAAACTATTAAAATTACTATAATATCCACAAAAAGCCCTTCTGATATTAATTTATCTTTCATTAAATGTGATACGATATAACAGTAATTGCTTTATTCAATATCGCCATACAATAAAATGATTTTAGCAGAATATCTAAAGATATAATGGCTAAATCTAGGTTTATATTCATTTTTAATTTTACAGATTAAAAAAAGAAGATAATAAAAGATCTTTTGTAACAGTGATTTTGTAAAAGTTTTTTTCAAATCTACCGGTATTTGAAGCACTCAGTCCTTTCAATGTTTCTGATCCAATGTTTTATATTACTAGACAATGAATTTCAATGTATTTGTGTTGTAAATCATCAGTATAAATTTAAATAAACCTCCTTATTCATTAGGCAGAAAACAAGAGAAATACGTATATTGTAATATGTTATAATATTTCTACTTGAGCATCCTAATATAATATAAATCTCTTATAGAAGCACATGATTACATCATGTGACTATCACATCCAAATAATTCATTATAACATAGCTAAAATATTAATATTCATTGCAATAATACCACAGTTAAAAATTGGTTAACGTATTAGTTAGTTAGTCAGTATATATTCTTAGATATTAAGTGACCATGAAAAAGTTGTCAGTACCGAATATGACTCCAAACCTCTGAAAAACTTAAGAACTTGAGCGATTTGTTATAAAAATAAAAAGCTGTTCTATGTGAATTAATAACGCCTAGTTGCGCAAAGTATTTTTTTAAGGGTTAATTTAAAATAGAATTTCTTCATATTCAGTATGATAGTTAGAAAACTCATCTATGTAACCCATCGTATCCTTAGATATTATTCAACACCCTTATATTTTAAATCTGGATTTTATTATATCTGAACCATGTGCCTTATATATTGTATAAATAGAGGTCAGTGATGTAGGAGTTTCGAAATACTATTATACCCCCTTTTTCATCAAGGGAAGTGATATCTTGTCAATAAAATTAATAGAACATAGATTTATCTAGAATAACAGGATTTATTTTTCAGACATGCAATAGATATTCTCACATTCATTCAATTTTATTTAGATGTGGAACTGTGAATCCTGGTTACGGATATTCGGATACACAATTCAGTTTACCAGTAGAAATTGGTGTATCCTATTCAGCAACAGTTTTAAATATTAGTGTCATAAGTGGAACTGGACAAATGATAACACGATCAAAATTACGTGATGAACTTCAAATTATTTTAAGTTATTATAAATCAAAATACAATGTTGGACATATTCCGATAGTCCAAGCGAAATCTGGTCATTCACTTAAACTAATGTGTCAAGTTGAAATGTCAAATCCAAAACCTGAACTAGAATGGCAACTTAATCATTGTCCACCTGTTCAGCTTGCATCATTTGTGAGAGGTATCAATGATACAATTAACGATATGAAATCAAATGATCCGTACGACGCATTTTTTAAAAGCTGTCAAACTATTCACTTAACAGGTAAGCATTACCTTAATAACAATCTATTGAAACGGATTAAAACGGATATTTTCCTAAATAATCTGTTTGATCGTAAAACAAGATTCGGAAGAAAAATTGTATTCTGATCACTGAGAATCAATTATTTCATATTAAAAGTTATTTTTAGTCAAATAACATTATCCGCTAATCAGTTAAAAATAGTTTGCACTGTACGCTCATCTTATCTTTGTTTAAGACTCTTTTAATAGTTTGCGCTCACGACATTACCTGAGAATGAGTTCTGGTTCGAAATGTAAGAAACTAATCCTGCTTAGTTTTCGATAATTTTATAGCTAGAATATAGTGGTGTTACTATATTCAAATACAATAATCTTCACAACAATCATTTATGAATGGTAATCATGTCCTCAGTAGC
Organism: Schistosoma mansoni; assembly: GCF_000237925.1. Taxonomy (NCBI): domain Eukaryota; kingdom Metazoa; phylum Platyhelminthes; class Trematoda; order Strigeidida; family Schistosomatidae; genus Schistosoma; species Schistosoma mansoni. Next base: position 1,810,237 of record NW_017385987.1, on the reverse strand, counting down.
CACTGGTTTGACAATAACTTCCACGAATCTAGAACGACGTCAAAATGGGTGATTAACACCTTCACAGTGAGTAAATTATCCTCAATGACAATGAATGACTATCTTGCAGTGTAAGTCTTTGAGTGGAGACAGAAATGCGGACCATTGGTTTCTGATTCAGTACTCCAAAATTAGCCCCCATGGTAAGAAATCATAAATTCTTGGTTCCTATTTTGGTAAGCTTTAAATTACGCACTGCTGAGAGGTCCTAAACGACGGACTTATAACTATCCAGCATCCCTTCGTTTTCAATGATTGTTCAGATGAAGTCAGTTTATCATGTAATCTTTCTGTACGCATACATTTTGCATCATTTTTCATTCATTATTATGTTTTTAGGTAGTAAAATGGAAGAAACAATAAGTGACTCTGGCAAACTTCACATCTTAAATAGTCATTTGGAACTTCCTATAAACATAACACATGATGGAGATTTACTTGAATGTTTAATTAGAAAATATCCAGTGGAAAATATCAACAGTTCTGTTCATTTACAACCATATGATAACTATGAATTGTCTAAGCCTTATTATCAAAATACACATTCACAAGCTCTTACACTTTTAAATTCACATATTTTACTTTCTATTCAATTTCCACCGATATTTTTAACTTTAACAAAACAATTGAATTGGCCTGTAGAATTGAATTCACCAAATAATAATGAACAATTTTTACCACATTATATTGTGGTTGAAGGTAAATCTGATAATAATTATAATAAAGTTGAATACAGTATTACTAAAATTAAATGCAAATTGAAACACCCCCTAATACTCGTATTTTGATAATGATAAATGAATTTCTACTAAATTAAATCACAACGACATGAAGTTTGTAAAGTTTGATTTGAAATGACGTTAAAATGTGTTAGTTTATGATATAGCTTGGTTAGAATTTGAACAATTATTAGAGATTACAATGAAAATATGAATCCATTAACAGTTGGATCATTGAATGACTACTAGAAGCTATGAACATTTATTCATTTGTCAGAAGAGGGTTTTGTGGAGATTTTCGTAATTTTTATAGATGAAATCATGAGTCAATTGAAGCTAAACCACCATGGAAAACCTGGAAGCACTGGATGACCGTTTCGTCCTATTGCGGGACTCCTTAGCAGTGCGCATTGACGATCCCGCCTCTCGAGGTTCGAACCCAGGACCTATCAGTCTCGGTCTAGCTTCAATTGACTCATGATTTCAACTATAAACATTCATTCATTTATTTAAAAACGTTACAACGATTATTTTCTAAAAATAGACTACTTAAATATAACTAGTATTATATATGTATAAATGACATGTTAAAAAATATGTGTTTTAGGAAAACAAGGATTGAACTTCGGCGATAGCTGATTTTCAAATATTCCTTCAGAACATGCTTATTATACCATTAGTAGTATGATTTTATAATCATTTCCATTATTTGATTTTGAAATTTTTAGTAAAAATTTTAAGTTCTTGGAGATTTAGTTAATATTCTATCAACAGTTTACCTCCTATTGTTAATAAGAAAAAGTGAACGGTGGTTACTTTAAGAAGAACTAAATTATCAAGGTGTTTCTTAAACTCAAAATTTGAATTTGTCCTCCAAATCTATGTGTAATGTAATATCTTGAAGATTTATTGAGAGGAATATTAATAATCTTGACTTATTACAGAAAACAATTTTTAAAACGGACAAGGGATTGTAGCCAAATAAAAGGGATCCTTTAAAAGAAATTCATGTGATTGTTCATTTGGAGTGTTTTCAAAACAACGTCATGTTCAAAGTGTAGAATATTATCATGAGTTTCCTTGAAAATACAACCAATACACTTCACTGTCGAAGCCAAGAGAGTTTATGAAATTAAGATTACTCATAAGATATACCTTGTTTATAAACTACTCAGTAATCATACACTGAGCATATTATGTTGCTACATCAGAGATGTCATTTGTCTCAGCAATAAACACCCGAAGTACTATTTCAGCAATTATAATGTTTAATGACACCAATATTTACGAACACACATTATGTCACGTAAGCTTTTAAAATATGTAATGAAGATAAACTACCGTAATAAAATTTTTGTAATGATTCGAAAATACCACCATGAGTGGTTAAATGTAACTAGTATTGCTTCCTAAATCAACTTATTCTAAAATCTGTGACTAGTTTCATTTGTGCGTTCGTATATATAAAGTTGCAAAATGTTTACCAAGTATCATCTTCATAGCTTACTAATTTAAGTCCTTAAGGTTTCGTCAAACAATGATTGATGTTCTATTTGGTTTATAGCTGTGCTCCAGATTAATTCACCACTGTTTTCCTCTTGATGCTTTTAGGTACCCTCTTTGAGATCTTACACTATGACAATTATATTTATTGATTTATTAGGTCAGGTGTACCACATATGTTTTATAAAATAAAGTCTGGTCACGTTTGTCAAAAAAAAGTTTGAATTTGTTTCAATCGTCATAATTTTGTTATTCTCATTACAACTTAGATTATGCAACAGTAAAGTTTAGCCTACTGTATTAATTATAAGTTTCGGTCTAGAAGAAATTATTAATCGCGTACGGAACATTGTTCCTAAAATTACGAGAATGAATAATTGTCCACCTGCTAAGTCAAATGAATTTATGTCACCAGTCTCCACAATGGCGCAAAGTTCTTGAGAAATATATTAGTAAACAAAACCTTGAACTATATTGTACAACCAAATCTGATATTTATTCAAAATAACCAAGAAAATAATTTTATGGACTACAAATATATTTCGTACATGTTTGTGAATTCTTATTTTTTAGAGCTAAACATTCCCTGCATTCAAAAGACATCCATAAAACCATCACAATTTGCCAAACGTACACTACCGATTTTTGTATCCCATTGTATACAACTATTCCATCTTAGACTGTCACAATTAGTTCAATAAAACTTCTGGATAGAATAACATTTGAAATGATCAATCCTAAATTGTATTTTCTAATAAGTCATTAAATGGTGAATAGTTTACTGAAATTTAAAATATAACTGATTTAAACGGCATAAACAACTTTATTCTATTTCCTTGTCCAATTGTTTAGATTTCTAAGCATTCTTCAATTTTGTTTCTGTGGCTATAAATTGAACATATGAACTAAGTCTTTCAGTTTATGCTAAATTTGTGCCTTAACAAAAATTGGATTAAAATGAAATCATTTCATTAATTTGTTATATTTTCACTTTTTCTTTAGGTGGATCACTTGATTTAGATTTAGAGCCTATATCTAATCCATCATTAAGTAAAACATCTTGGTTTAGAAATGGTATACCACTTCCTTTATCAATTAATCCAATAAAAACATTTAATTCTTTTAAAAATGAAGAAGAAATGAATGAAAGTTCTAAATCATATTCAATTGAAGATTTAAATCAACGTTTAATAGTAAAACCAACTAAAATATTTATTCATCCTGTTAAACGATCAGATATGGCCAATTATACACTGATTGCAACAAATACTCTAGGGAGTAAAGAATTTACATTTTTTCTAAATGTAACTTGTAAGTCATAAATTATTTATTAATTATAAAATATTATTACCTTTTTTTTTTACAATATTCACAATGATGTAACTTATTATAAGAACATTAAAGGGGGTAAGATGATTCCTAATTGATAAACCATAGGGTACTATTAAGAATGAACATAATGATACTTTTTTTTCTTTTCATTTTTTCTACTACTAGAAAAATAATTTTAATTAATTTTGTTAAATGGTTTCAATATTTTTTCCATTAAAGTGATAATAATAAATAAAATTGAAGAACTGTTTTAAAATCATTTATTCTACTAATATATATTTAGTAATATAGTAATAAATATATTTGGAAATCACTTGGTATTGTTTGTTTGAATCTTCCAGTTGAATTTTAGGACTACAATACCAAGTGAATTCAAACTTCAACTCATTGCACAAACAAGTGGCTATCAGGACTCAGTAGCTGAATGGATAACAAGATGGCGTTTGAAGCGAAAGGTACTGGGTTCGAGTGCCAGAGTGGACATCAACTCTGAGATGCAAGTGCATCCAGATGACGAGTCCCAAATAGGACGATACGCGTGTCAAACTGGATTCCACTGCTAGCCACTAACCATCATTGCTTATACTTGGAAATGTTTGTAGGGAATAGTTTTCAAAACTCACTGAATAATTAGCAGAGATGGCAAATAGAGACTGACCAGATGCAATCCAACACACTCGATGGGACCATCTAGGGACTCATCACTGAGTTAATTGTTATCATATGATATAAAGAAAATAAGTATATCAATAATTTATAAGAAATTCATTTTATATTTTTTGACAATCACAATATCTTAATCCTAGATGTCTTGTTAATTCAATAAAAGAAGGATGTTATGCAGTCACGACTAGAGTGGAAGATAAATTTTGATGCCATGTCAAAACAAAATATCTGACCAATGAAAATCATTTACCCTTATCTTTCAACTAAATCGCCTGTGTATTTGAAAGAACCGATTAATAAGTATGTGATAGAAGAGAAGTTTAAACTTCAGATTATGACGTTTCCAAAGAGATTAATATTTTTAGATGTATTATCTCTAGGTTGTTCATAAAAAGAGTTATAGTTAAAGCTGTGTATCTATTGAATACCACGGTTGAATTATACCCGATACAATACTAAGACCATATTTTTAATTTCACGTCATATTTACAAATCTGTACTTTTAACTGTTCCAGTGACCAAAATTAAAATTAGCAAACAATTAAAAAAAAATTAGGTCCTGCATTTGCAAGTATCAATTTTCCTGACCATTATTCCGATATCGTGATGTCAATTTGGCTTATGCAAAAATTTACATAAAATACTCATCGAAAAAAAGTCAAACGTAATATCCTGATTTTCATCATTAACAGTGTGTACGCTTGACAACTCTAACAGTCATTTGATCATCTTACACTGTGGTACAGTTCATACTAAGATACAGAAAAACTGGCTACATGGGAAATTTATTTTTTCAATCCCCAAAAAATAACTTGAGTTGCGCTCAAATATTCACAAGAAAATTTTCAATACTCTTCATAACAAAATGGATTCCTTTCAAATTGTTACATCTACCCAAATATATTGATCCTTGTATAAAAAATAAAAATATTCATAAATGAGATTAATAATTCGCATAGCAGTCAGTTAGTTTGAAAATGCAGCGCTTACAATGGTGGCATTCGTTGCTAGCTCCTTAAAAGTTACCATTTTCATAATGTGAAACAGTTTTTAAAGTAGATTTCTGGGAATGAACGAATCGCACATTATATTGCAGATGATAGATATGGAAATCCTTAGGTAGGTAATACACACCCATTTTCAATGTTCTAGGATAACCATATTTTGGAAAAGTCGCTTCTATACCATAATTACATAACCACTCGCTTATTGTTAATCATTTTTCTCTGATCCATTTATAACCGTTATCACTACAAGATGGGCCTCAACTGCTTGGTTCGCCTTCAGTAAATTTGACAGTTTCTGGTAAAAAGGCTGAACTATTTTGTCAATCAGAAGCCAATCCCGCACCCACCACAAATGCTGTCCGCTGGAGGCGTTTAACAAACACACTGGTTGGTTATGACTCTGCAGAAAATATCTACAGAAATTCAATCTCTCGATCATCTTTTTCTACAAAGAGTCATACTTCACAGGCTGATTCAGCTGCTGGGATTCATTGTGACAAAGTTAGTTCTTAACATACTTTAATACATTTTACGGTTACGTATATAGCTTGACCAAATCCCTATTTCAGGTGGTATAGAAAGCCAGCTCGTCTGTGATGCTATCGTCTTCTTCAAGATAGATAGTATGTATCAATTTCAAATTACAGATCCAAACTTTGTACTGAACAAAATCTAGTCTTCTAAAATAAACTGACTATTTTTAATATAAGCCCAATATTTGATGTACATAATCAGAATTATTTTTTAAAATAACCTTGATGTTATTTGAGGACCAAATAATCATGATGGCGAAATCCTCTAAGACATCAACAAGCGAGAATTACCCATGAATAAAATCCTCCCCCAAGTTAGTGTACTTCATAATTGCTTTGCATATCGAAAGAAATGCACACAAAGATAGATCTAAGAAATCCTTAGAAGCACGTTGTAATAGATGAGATGAATTAATTCACAATATGATCGCCTTTTTTAACTGTTAACTAATTCCTCAACACCCTGAGTATCTAGGGCCATCACATAGTCTAGTATACCTGATGAAGATGTTTTGAAAGAAGAATGTCTTATTGTTGAATATAATTTGTTCGCACTCCACTTAAATCAAATGTATTACATTAGAGATCTGAATTACTTGAGTAGAAATTCACTACTACTTATATCTATTAATTTTAAAAAAGAGATGAATGCTAGTAGAATATATGTTCAACGACGATCGTTTGAGCTATGAATCAAACTGCAGTTCATGATTGTTGTTTATTGTACCTTAATGGTTACCTTTCAGTCTTAAAATGCTAATAGTTCTTAGTGTCATATTCTCAGTTAGGAAGTAAATATTAGTATTCACTTGTGAAGCACTTGTTTTATCTTGTACTCTCATGGTTGTATTTTTGCAACATGATATTGTTTTCAAATGTTAAATAGTGATACAATTATTCTATACTTCACGGTAGCTATGAATCTAAATAAGCGCTAATTGATACTAATCTACAGTATTTTTACCGTGCCTGTGACTAAAAGTTCTCTTCTTGTTTGATTTCGATTTAGCTTTCGTCATTTAGACTCGTGTTCAAAATACATATGGAGTTTGATTTTGAGCCAATGATATACAAATTGAATTATACCCCATCAAATTACGTGTACTCATCCTTGTTTATTGCACGACCTATACAGTTAATAATTTAGCACCTAAATTTATATTTTCATGTTGTTGCCAAATATTACCTTATATTTATATTTCCTCATTAACTAACAGCCATTTTTACTTTTTTCTTCCGTTAAGAGTGTTTCTATTAGAAAAAATTCTAAATCAGTTAATAGTTGATTGGTGTTTGTATAAGTTAACATTCAACCTCATATTTTTTCTATTTATCCAATAATCACTTGTATTTTCTTTTCGGTCTTTCAAACAAATTAATTAACTCTTGTTTATAGAATAATGTAGTCAACGGAAGATAAATAAAATGATATAACTATTTCTAAATTTTACGCAAAAGAAGTAGAAAGGTTCATTTTAGTCCAGTAATATATAATGCACTTTGGGACTTTTAAGTAATTATATATATATATATATACTACTGATAACATTTTAGAAATAAATGCATTAGAAGAATGAAATGCATTAATAATCTTTAATAAGCTACAGCTTGCATAGGTAAAACGACTGGCTAAATATAGTTTTGTTCATAAATATGCTTATATATGTATATATATACATAAGTTTGTCAGAATTTATGTATTTTTGTAGTAAAAAAAAGAGAATGATATACGGAATACTGATTAAAGCCTATTGTATAAATAAAGTAAAGCAACATACTTAAATTCTGTCTTTTTATTTATCGTTTATTCATATTCTTATCCATAAGTACCTTCATTTTTATCTCCAAAAAGAAAAGTTGGACAGTTTATCAGTAGATTATGTTTTTTTTTTGTATTGACCTACCAGTTGAACACTTACTTTTTATTACTTCTAATACATTTATATGTATCCCAATTCATTTGTTTATTCAATATGTCTGTATGCGTACACTTTGGGAAATGAATAAAAGTTAGTTTATTCTTTCTCTATTATTTTTTAAGAAAAAGACTTGAAAATGATAAGTTTGCTTTCATTTTAGTTTATATTATCAAATGTTAGTTAACACAAATTCACTTGAATGAATCTAAATTATCCCATGGACGTGTATACTTATTGTATATTTAGTGTATATAATCATTATGTCTAATGTAATTACTTGAAATCTAAAATAAACAGTGTTTTGGATTTCCAAAGATTAATTGGATAGTGTTTTAGCTAGAAAGTACATCTTATAATAGTTTGATATCTTATGTTTATAATTATTTTGGATAAAGTGAAAAAAGTACTTAAAAATTGTCAACTATTCGTAAGACACTGAGTTCGAGTCGTAGAGTGAACATCAACTCTGAGATGCAGGCACATTCAGCTGACGAGTCCCAAATAGGACGAAACGCGCTTCCTGGATTCCACCACTAGCCACTATCCATCTTTGACTAGAATATTCGTAAGACATTTTAGTGATTTTTTCTCATGAATTATTTTATGCGAATCATTTAACAAAATAATAGTTTTCTTCTAAAAAATGTCTAATAACCTATACAAAATTAGAAAAAAAGGTCCTTAATTCGAACCCTAAAATACGAAAACGAACTCATCTTATTTTGCATATTTGTTTATAGTGTCACTTTTCTTGTCATCCTAATTAAGAGGTAGGGTTAAATACTTTCTAGAGACAGTCAGTTTGTTAATAGATTATGAACTATAAAATGTAATCTGAATATTCAAAATAATAAATTTAAAATGATTTTATACAGGTTTCAATATATAACTGATCGAATGATGTGAGCTATTACATAACCATTTTTATATTTTAAAAGAATATGTTGTATTCAGTGTAAGTAGTCTCAAGAAGCTTATTTTTTGGCTTGAAATCATTTTAATTATCAGGAGATTATTGTTCAATATCCTCTAATAAATGGGATTCAGATTATAAGGAACAAGATAAATATATTCCTCATTATTATTTTGTATAACATTGTATGGTATTGAAACATAACTTTTTGATAATAGGTCGACTTAACTCTGGAAAATTAATTGTTTTTTTCAATATGCTTTGATATGATTTGTAACATATACATTAGTCTAATTTATGTCTACTCAAAGAACAAAATTTATTTACACTTCTTATCAAACAGGGTGAATGGAATGTTGGATTTAAATATTATGCAAAATGTTGGTCATCAGCTCCTGGAGTAATGACAAGTACACTTACAATATACGATTTAAGTCCAAATGATGTTGGGCGATATCAATGTAACATGGATAATGGAATCGGATCGCCAGCTGTTCGTACAATTGATCTTACCTATCCATGTAAGTTTCTAATCGATATAAAAATGTAAATGAAATTCATTCCATTTAATTTAACTACCTATTAATAATAATTTATGATCATTAAATAATAAAAACTGAGATCTCATATCAAAGAGTTGTAGAAGCTAAAACATTTATAGCTGATTTCAAGTTTCTGTTAATAGACACAATATACGCTATATATTTTGTGGTATGAGTATTAAATGGAATCTAAAATAGGTGAAATCAATATGCCCATCGCTTTTGCCAACTAATTTGTTTTAACAGTTGGCCTTAATAAACAATGTGCTTCCCACCACTGCGTTCAACCACTTGTCAACATTGACATATTTGCCATTAAATTTTGTCTACTTGTAACAATGTGAATCTGACATAAATACTTTTAAACATGCTCCCAAATGATGTCTTATGTAAGTTGTCTTCGACTTATTTTGAAAGCTTTTGATAAAATGAGAAAAACTAGAATGCAGCCACTGTGATTCCAAAATACATGCAGGAAGATATCTATCTATTGTACACTATAACAGAATGTAGTTTTGTTAGGAATAATAGCGTCTACATATAATCTCCTTCAGTATACCTTCGTTTTAAACGTCATCAAGCCAATGAAATAATCGATTGGAGGATAAATAGAGCATCAATAAGAAAATATCCGATTCTAAGACTTATTACCATACGTCAAATGAATTAGCTACTAGACCAAAGCCATGTTTTATGTTACTTCAATCAAACGTTTCTGACTCACATGTATGTGCTAAGCCAAAAATATTGAAAGAACGAACTGAAGTGCACATATTACAATTCTAAACATTTCTATTGGAACTTAAAACTATCATTTCTTTTAAAATTAGTTCTTGCTACATTTAACTGGTAACAACACCTCGTTCATGTAGTGAATTAGTTATAAAATGCAAAAGCGCAAAATTTTATTTGTTTTCTGATAAAAAAATGTTTAACAACTTAAGAATGATCAATGATTAAACTGTCAGTGTTTACCAACAAAAATTCGAAAAAAGAATTACCTTCCCCATCCATTTACTCGATTTTTACTTAGTTATTTATTATTTCGTATTGCTAAGTTCACCAGGTGAATTCCCCTAATCTATTTCTTTGGGACATTTTTAAACTTCAAAAACTTGATAAATCCTTTGAGTAGCCAGTGATATTAATCTAGAAAAACGCTGCATAGAGTTTACAGTAAGTGTTATTCCTTCCCATATAACTGAACATAACATCAAGAATAAAGATGCTTCCTTGGTCATATATCCAGCAATTTCCTACATGGCTGAGGATTATTTCTCCTTTGTATAGCAGAAGCGATTAGTACTAACCTGGAGAAAATTGACGTGTGTAAAAGAACTGATACAGTTAACCTCTTCGTTAACCTTGGTCTATATGTAGGGCATTTCATTACCTGTTCAAAATTGTTAGCACACATTATAAACTTTACCCCTCTATCCATACATTGCGATTTGTACTCTTTCCTAAGACATTTTACAAGTCTTAGTAACCCATTCATCTTTCACATTTAAGATAATATTCTGATTGTCAATTATTGACAGTATCGTTGTTGCTAATATGATTGTGATAACCATGAACAAAAATTTTTGATTTTGAGTTTCATTTGTTTCACATGTTTATAGTACACTGATTAGAACTTATCATCTTCACATATATGATTGTTCTTGTCCCTTCTTTGATGACTAGTTTAACTGTATCCATAATGCATTTTGTTAATATTTAAAACTCAATCGAAAATGAATCCACAATTCTTCCATTTATAATACAGATTATTTCAACTAGAACATTTACATATGCATCTTTATATTTTGTCTAGTGAGATACAATAACTGTGAATTTAGAAGTGAAGAAGTTATGGAAAAAAATTGTTTGCTCAAATATTTTATGTCTTGCTTACTACTACATGTCTTTAACTAAATCCAATATAAAAAAATTTTTTTTGTTGATGTTACGAATCCATATCTACTGATACTAACATTTGAGAAAGTGGGAAATTGTTTTCACTATAACCATATTTCCTACACACAAAGGAAAAAGCAAGATTCTCAAACACAACACAGAAAACACCAGCTCAATCACACTTGATGGAGAAACTCTGAAATAGATGGAAACATTCATGTATCTGGGAAGCATCATTGATAAACAAGGAGGATCGGATGCAGATGTAAAGACGAGGATTGGCAAAGCAAGGACAGCATTCCCACAATTGAAGAACATGTGGAGCTCAAAACGACTGTCAACTAATTCCAAAGTGAGAATCTTCAATATGAAGATCAAGATAGTCAGTTCCGTACCGAGCTGAAACGTCGAGAACTACTACATCCATCGTCAAGATGGTACAAGTATTTATAAACAGTTGTCTACACAAAATACTCAACATTCACTGGACGGATACCATCAACAACAGTGTTTTATGGGAGAAGATAAACCAGCTTCCATCTGAAGAGGAAATTACGAAAGACGATGGAAGTGGATAGGACATAGATTAAGGAAATCACTAAACTGCATCACGAGGCAATCACTAACTTGGAATCCGGAAGGGAAGAGGAAAAGAGGAAGGCCAAAGAACACATTACATCGGGAAATAGAAGCAGATATGAAAAGGATGAATAACAACTGGAAAAAACTGGAAAGGATTGTCCAGCACAGAATTGAATGGAGAATACTGGTGGGTGGCCTATGCGCCTCGACCAGGGTTAACAGGCGTAAGGAAGTAAGTAAGCATATTTGCTATACGCTAACTGTAGAAAAATTGCATAGGAGTGAACAGTCCAGAAAAAAGAATTAACACATTTTTTTCTACAAATCTAATAAAATATGTTTGTGCGTAAATAATGTTATCAATTTTATTAATTTATTCACATTAACAGTAATTAATTGTTTATTATTGTAGTTGCACCAAGAATAGTACCAGTAACAAGATGGTCAAGAGCTGCACCCAATATAGTTTCAAACAAGAATAACACTATCAGTGTTACTCAATCAACTGTAATTTCTGATCAACTAGTCTCTATAGTAAAAGGAGCTCATGCAAGGTTAACATGTGTAATTGCTGCAGAACCTAACCCAGAAGTACATTGGTTAAGAGAGCCAGCTAATTTAACATTGATTGAAGGAGGTCAATTTCATTCAATAGTTAAATCAATTCGCCCTGGATTATATCATGCAATATTATATTTGATACAACCACAAGAAGTTGATATGGGTCGATACTTTTGTAAAGTAAGTATGATTTGAATACAAAAATATATCAACATTATTATGATTATAGTAAAAAAAAAGTCATTTTAATTCTGTAATCATTTAATTAACCATTGAATTTGTTTAAATTATAACTTAGTTCTATATTTATGTTCCCATTGATGCTTATAACTGCAACTGGTCAGTCTCTAATTAGCATATGTGCATCCTGTGCGTAGCGCCTCGGTATAGTCTTAATTCACAAGCATTGGAAGTAAAGATGGATAGCGGCTAGCAGGAGAATCCAGTTTGACGCGCGTTTCGTCCGATTTGGGACTCGTCAGCTGGATGTACTTGCATCTCAGAGTTGATGTCCACTCTGGGATTTGAACCCAGTACCTTTCGCTTCAAACTCCATCGCGTTATCCACTGAGCTACTGAGTCCTGATAGCCAATTGCTTGTGCAATGGGATGAAGTTTGAATTCACTTAGTATTGTTTGTTATTAATATTATGTTTTGAAATTATTATTGTCTGGTTTCATATTTTATGGGTTATTTTTATATGATATCATTTTATCAATAATATTAGTTAGTTACAACTAGGGTATTCAGTTTGTTTGTTTTGTTCATTTTTTTCGTAATCTTTTTTTTATCCAAAGTGTTTTACAACTTATCTTATATTTGATTAGAAATTAAAGTTTTTTGTTGCTGTTGTTGTTGTTGTTGTGGAGTTATTGAATTAATCCAAAAAACTAACTAATCATATTCCCTTTGAAAATTATTTAAAAAAATACCTCTAGTTATTATAGTACCATATGGTAAATTACTTATAGTATATCAAATATATATGAACGGAATTTTTAGTAGAGAACAGATGTTTGAATGAGCCAAAATAAAGATAATGATTAGCCTTAATTTATAATTTATTAATATAAACATAATATTAAATTATCTGTGTAACTATTATGGATAAAATTATGACTCTTGGGATTAAAAAAAATAACTAAAGGGTTCTATTGTTTATGAGCAAGTATTATTACTATAAACATAGTTTTATCTTATTGAACTCTCTACACCAGATTGTGTAATCATTGTCATGTTATCTCTTTAAAGCTTATTTTTCTATTCATCAAATAATGAAGTTATGCAACCTATATATTTTTCATATTTATAGTTTTATATCAAAATAAATTCCATAATCAAATTATATGATAGTCTATATCTCCGATTGAATGGCCTATTGATATTACAAATACAACAATTTGACTAGACATTGTTAATTCCATCATTTTTGTTGTACACCGAATAACGTATTAAATAGTCAGGCTGACAAAGAGTATAATACAAACATTTGAGAAAGCCAGTCCCCTAGTAGAATGAAAGTCTTTAGGGTAACTACGAAATATAATCTGCAGCATTCTTTTTAACATAGCTATATTCCTAGTATATTTTTACTGATAACTAACTTCAACAGCCAATACTTCATAACATTTACTGTTCATACCATAATAATAAAGTCAAACGTATTGTAGTTTTACATTGAACTTATTTGACATAATACATAAAAGTCTTGAGTTGCATTTCTGTGTAGCTCCCCCCTCCCCCGCTATCACTACTAGGGATTCCAAGGCTAGGATATGACTGCTGCTTATTGCTTTATGGTTACTAAGTTTTTTAGCTGATGTCATTTTATGACCAAACCTTCATCAATTTGAAGCAGTACTTCATAGAAAGTTATAATTTTACAATATTCATAGCTTCCCCATTTATTTCAATTCACTTGTAAAGGAACGTAATAATCAGGAATAATGCCAATTAGTTGTGAGAAGCTACAAAATATTTACATAATACAAATACATAGCCTTCTATCGTTTTGCCATCTTAACTATCTTTTTGTCTGGTCCGCCAAAGCCATGTTTTCGATGTACTTAAACTCTTCACTCTTTCTGACAACTGTTGCATCTTCAACTCCACGTTCCGCTACACACTACTTACAAGCAATCTTGTGCGCAGTTTCCACTACACAATATATAACTGTTTCTCCCTATGCTTCTGAATCACTGATAAACTAAAATGTTTATCTGTTATTATGAATTTTTACCAAGTCCCCTTCTCTTATCACTTCTTGTTTACGTAAGAAAGCAACAACTCAGTGTCAAGGATAAATTGCAGATTTTATGTCATTATATAATGGGCGTTTACTATCTACCACTGAAGGTATATGTACTATTATAAAATATTATTAATGCTCAAAAAATCCTTCCATTCAGAACACTTGGATTTAACTCGTAAAACGAGTTTTTTTTCTGAAATACTTTCTTCATATCGTATTACGTTATATTTATTACTGATGTGTTCATTTTCTACAGTATATTTTTGTCATCACAAAAGTTTTAAGCTTTAAGATTATAATATCATTCAATTTATAATCTCTACTTTCGTACTTCAGAAATTTTGGCACTGACAAGAAAATGCACTTTAAATGTGATGCACCCTAGTAAATGTGTACAGATTCCTCTTCTTTGATTTGAAATGTACAATTAATGTGAAAGGTTTTGTTACTACGTAGAGGTTAAAACCGTAAAAGGTTGAACTGGGTTTGAATGTGTTAACTAACACTTAAAGACTGAATTTTAAACATTATCCCACCAACACATAAGTAATAAAATTAGTGTAACCAAAGCACCAAGCAAAGTGATAAAGCAGTATTATTCGCACACTATCTCAGACATATTTTACGTTATTTTAGTTGTGTTACCTTTCAACGGTTAGTTAGAAGTCAGTAAAGTATTTGCATGCATGGCAATGTCACACAAATTTTACTCACTCTATGGAGCAACATGAACAGAGAATTTTGGCCTTTATTACTTTATTACGCTTAATTACTACGGTAACTTTTCAACTTATTTCTTCAATATATCTAGTTAATACTTTTGAGGGCTCGGTATATTCAAAAAAGTTTATCCAAAGGTAGTCTGTAAGTTGTCTGGCTAAATAGTGTATATTTTACTTTTAAAAAAGCACTTTGGTAGTTATAAAATTTTCTATATCTTCATGATAATTCCTAATATATATAGCTACAATTTTATTAAATAAGATATTATTAGCAACTCTCTATTATTCTCTCTTTTGAATAACTTTGATGTTATTAATTCAGAAAGATTTTATATTGTTTAAATACAGATTAGAATTGTTCTTTAACTTATATGTTAAGCTTTTCAGTCTACATCTACATACATATGTCCGATTTTTGTATAAAAATCATGTATAACTTACCCACTTGCCAAAATATTGTTCTTACCTTTTATATGTGATAATTTCAATTGAGTTTATGGATAAATTACATACCTATAATCTCATCTATATTTCATTTGAGATTATCTTATTCAGCTGTAAATGAACAAAACAAGCTTTACGAAACAGATGTTCATCAGAGTTCATCAGTCTTTATTAAAGAAACGATTTCATCCTCAATTTTCTTTAATATCATATTCAATAAAACTGGAACAACTAAAGTCCTTACAATTCAACATAAAGAAATACTGTAGTGCTGTGCTTCAATAATAGTTCACTTCGATAACCGTTATTATACCAATCTTAACGGTGTATAAAGTCAGAAGGCAAAGAGAAGCGGTAACTACATTTTTATTGATGAATGATGCAAACCAGAAAGCTGTGGGCACATGAGCAAGTGTAAGCGAGCGAAGCAAAGATGATGCATAATGGAGATGGCTGGGAAGTCAACTCGCTATGAGCAAGCATCACTCAATATTTATAATCAGACAAAAATGAATGACAGACATATGATGAACAGGATACGGAGGGTACACACATACGCTCATATAAAAATATAGGCAAGGTTAATAAGCGAATAATTAACAAGATCAAAATATGACTCATAATGGATAGGCGAATTGGCTTGGCCAGAAGCTAGGATGAAGTATATGAGCTTAACATATAAACCCATACTACAATACAATTAGTGAAAAATACAGTAATAACGTACATCTAAAAACAGAATATTGTTAAATACTCACAGATATATATATATATAACCAAGGGTTGGAGAATCTAGGTGACATGGCTCAGAATCGATCACAATGGCGTAGGTGTATACACTCTTTATCTTCCCTTAAACCTTCAGCTTAAAATTGCTTCATAACTTTCTTCCTTCCTATACTATATCTTTATATACAACCTATCTTTTATATATTACCACCATTAAACTAACTACTTATATGAACCCAGTGTTCATCTTGTTGTGCTTGTAAGGTATGGTAACTTGGACCGATGCATATATGTGCCTGGTCCTACGTTGTAGCTGACCGATAATATATATATATATATATATATATATATATATATATATATATTTCTCAGCTGATATAATCATTTTCAATTGTTGATCTTTTTATATCTTACAAAATTTATTTTCGGTAACTATAGTAAATATTGATTAAACAAGATTGGTATGTAAAATAAAATTGAACATTCCGCTATTGATTTTAATTCAATTCACATTGAATCACTTTTTCTCTCAATATATAACAAACAATTATGACCAAATATAACATAATTTTCTTTTTATTAAAATTTTTTTAAAAAAAAAGACCAGCTTCTGATTTGTGACATATTATGAATTTATATTTTTATTGAATAGTTAATTTTTAAAACGATTTCGAACCGAAATTTAGTTTCCATTTTTTTTAAATAATAATGAAGATCAATTTATTTATTAATAACAGTAACCTGATTATTTAATAAAAAAAAACTAATCCATTTTATTTTAATTAAAACTGAAAAACAAATTTTTTTTATTGAAATAGGCAAAAAATTTAGTTGGTGAAGATACTGGTCGTGTAGATTTAATACGTCCAACTCAACCTGATCTTCCAAGTTCACCACGTTTATTGAATGCAACTAGTACAAGTTTAACAGTTTCTTGGACTCAAGGATTTAATGGTGGTCCAGAACAAAGCTTCTTGGTAAGTAGGTCAGAAATCTACTGAAATCAGTTTAAAAAAAAGTTATATTTAGTTCAGATGATGATCTCTGATTGATAAATTTTTTTAAATGGTTTTTCGGAGGACAGTTTTGTTATGAATTGACATCAGATGCAAAAATAATATGTAGTTGGAAAATACATGTCAGCTGATCTTTCATCAACAACACTAATTTTGACATAATTTTGATATAACATAATTATTAGAGTGTTAAGAGGTAAGATAAATTTTTGTTTTATCGTTTAAACTATCAGTTACGGAATTCATAATGTTATTTCTGTAACGTTATCTGCGTTCTCTGTTCTATGTTCACTAAGTTTCAGTCGTACCATTTAGGGTAAGCTCTTACCCTTTCATGCTTTATCAAAGAATTTTATTCACATTGCAATACAAATTGTAATCCATAACTCATTTCATCGTCACACATTCTAATATCTCAGGGGATATTCACCTTAGAAGAGAATAATAGTCAGGTTTAGTCATAAAATTAGGTTTGAATAGGAATTGTGGATGTTGAAATTCTAATCAGTTGAACCCATTCAGTCATAGACACATGTTTATTTGTATTATCAATTCTCTGACTAAACAAAATCTATAACATATTCTAAGACTAAACACGTTCTAAAAACACGACTATCACTCTTTTGAAAGTCTTGTAATGTAAACATGTTAGCAAAGTTACTTTGAACTGAAGAACGTATTACAGGTATATATATATATATATATATATATATATATATATATATATATATATATCCCGAAGACATTATCCAACAGAATTAAAAAATGTTGAAACTTACTTCTTGTTACTACTTAGCAACACGGAAAAATCACTCAAAACTACTGTCTGCTAGGTTTTTTAAATATTCTGTATACAAAATAAGTCACCTACTCTTTATAATGTGTGGAAATGTTACTAGATTGTTCTAATTGTATAATCAGAAATATTTCACTTTCTTAACAATGGTAAAATAATAAACATAATCATAATATACATAGTGGAGATTATGTATAGTGACCTTCATTTTAAAATTTGATTCCAAAAATATATTATGCATAATTTATAATTCCTTCATATGATTTCTAGATTTTGTTTTAATCTACTCAGTTACAATTAAAAGGCAGGAAATAGAACAGGTTAAACATAGTTAAAAAGTAACATTAACATTATAAGAATTATAGTTTATTACACTAAAACTCGTTTCGACTGTCTATACCTTTTACATTCTTGGATATTGAATATTTCTTACTCACTTACTTACTCACGCCTGTTACCTCTCGTGGAAGAGCATAGGCCACCCACCAGTACTCTCCAATTCAACTCTGTGCTGGATAATCCTTTCCAGTTGTTATTCATTCTTTTCATATCTGTTTCCATTTCCCGGAATAATGTATTCTTTGGCCTTCCTCTTTTCTGCTTCCCTTCAAGATTCCAAGTTAGGGTTTGTCTCGTGATGCAGTTTGGTGATCTCTGCAATGTATGTCCAATAGACTTCAAAGTTCTTTTCCAAATTTCCTCTTCAGATGGAAGCTGTTGTTGATGGTATCCGGTCAGTGAATGTTGAGTATTTTGTGTAGACAACCGTTTATAAATACTTGTACCATCTTGACGATGGATGTAGTAGTTTTCCACATTTCAGCTCCGTACGGAACTGACTATCTTGATCTTCGTATTGAAGATTCTCACTTTGGAATTAGTCGGTGGAATTAGTCAACTAGTAGTTCTCGACGTTCCAGCTCGGTACAGTAGGACTGTCTTGACGTTCATATTGAAGATTGTGAGTTTGAAGTTAGTTGACAGTTGTTTTGAGTTCCACATGTTCTTCAATTGTGGGAATGCTGTCCTTGCTTTGCCAATCCTCGTCTTTACATCTGCATCCGATCCTCCTTGTTTATCAATGATGCTTCCCCAGGATATTGAATATACTTTTTTTATTTTAATGTAGAATTTTGAAACTCAACTTCTACGATCTATCAGCAGTTCTGTTCATTGAACTGAACAATTCATAGATAAATATTACAAGATTTAGTTGATAATATTTAAATTACAAAAAAAATCGAGTAGTTATAATCTTTTAAATTTTTTCTTTTGGGGATAACATAAACAGTTTTCTGAAGAAATAAACATTGTACTATTTACTAATATAACTAAGATCCAAAAGATCTTCACTTATAGTACAGGAAAAGTATTTACAAAAAACTTACAACAATTAGATCACAATACAAAGGGCTACACTAAATATATTCAATACTTCCCATGTCTTATGAACACATAACGTTTCTTGATTGTACTTTAGTCTGTATTTAAGTGATAATCGCACTCAAAGTTTTCAACTTTTCTCAACCCACAGCTACCTACTGTACTGTTTACATATTGTAAATCGTCGTTTGCTTCATTGGTTACATAAAAACACCTTGATTTCTACCACAACTAACCTAATCTATCTACAGACATTGCTGCTAATTTATCCATAAGAACAGTTTCATACCAACCCAAACAAATACCCAGTAATAATGTTTGTAGTATCCCTTAGCTTCAACAAAAATTCTGTGAGCTCTTGATAATGAATAAGATAATTCATATTTTCATTAGTAAATTAAAGTATGAATTGTATTATTGACTGCTAAATATTTTTCAAAGAAGTTATCCATTCAAAATATGTCTGTATCTTGTCATTTATTATCACAACCAACTACATTTTTAGAATGATAACACTATTAATTTTGAATGGAAGATACTTTGTTGACGTCAAGAGGATGCCTTTCAGTTATATGTCTGCTTCACTATCCTCTCAAACATTCAATTACGGATTATGTAATAATAATATCCCATTTAGCGGTAGTGAAATAGTTATTATCGATGCCATTATATTGTATTTATGCATTTTTGTAAACTGATTAGTATTGTTAGTAATAACTACTGAACTCAGACTCAGTAATTCAATCCTGCCATTATGATACTTGTAGAGCCTGCTTCCGACTTGACTGCAATTTCAAGTACGTATACCTGAAAAGCCATAAACTAAAATGTATAATTTGTCCAGTTTAAGCTAGTTTCTAATGGCTCTTTAAGCTGTTTCCGTGAGTGAATAAATCTCAACCAACCATCTTTTTAAATAGTTAAAAATATCATGTATTTCACCATTCGATTTCTCAGCTACTGATAGCGAAATGATTTATTATTCATGTATCCATAAGAACATATACAAGGATATACTTATCGTCATCATTTTTTATTATTTTCTCATTCAGTTACATTGGCACCCAAATGAAGACCCAGATCATCATGATAAAGTCAATATTAAAGAAGATTTAGACAATGAAGTATTAACCTACAGTATCACTGGTAAATTCGGCGTAAAATTTTTACAACTTTATTTTCCTGAAATTGTTAGCCAGAAATGGTGACAGAAGAAACTACTTTTCTTTCTGTGTACACTATTTGATTAAAAACAACTACCAAGAAATCAGTTATCGAAATAATAAGCTTACGGAATGCCACACTCCAACAGCTCAACTTAACTGTAAATCTACTTCGTAGTTGGACATATGTGATGCATAGAGCTGAATTTCAGTTATCAAAAAAAAGTAGAAGCATTAATCAGTAAATACAGCATAAATTTCAACATCGTAGTCAAACAACACATGAAACTCATCTCAAAATCATGAAAATAAAAGATTAAACTTCGAATTAGCTTTTCTGAATGGGCTTTAATTAGTTCTAATAGATGAATTTTGTTAAAGAAATAACCAAAAAAGCAACCAACAACTAAATCCTAGCAAATAAATTATGGAATAAAAACGTTTCAGGAAGATTATTACGAATAAGTCAAATATGAATTTAACACGGAATAGAAGAAAAATGAAGGATTCCATGATGTTAGATTTTTATTCATCTTCACTTATTATTGTCGTATACAAAATCCAATCAGCAAAACCAAAACTATGATTCGAGTTCCAACGCCTGATCATTGTAACAGAACAGGTTCTGTAAATCTTACAAACTATAGTGAAATTCTTTGACTGGTCATTCATTCTCCAAAATATCCTCTTTATGTATAAAGTTACTTAGATTATTTATGAGTTTAGCAATAAAGTAGCCCCTACATACAATGAAATGTTAGTTGATGAATTACTATGTATAAAATAGTTTCATGTAAGCTATCTTGTAATAGATGTTAATCGCTTATATAGACCATTAAAATATATAATGTGACAAAACTAAACTGTTGGGTGATGGTTATGGGCAATCAACGAGAAATATTAAACCCGAGTTTCGTGTTGTTTAGTACTTGTCAACAAGATGAACCCGTAGTCTTGAGATAACTAATGCTTCCTCATGGATTCAATCAGCGCTAAAACTAACTTAATATCTTTATTGTATGGTATGTTATGGAAATTTTGATTTTCGGGCTTATAATTAATAAATATTATAACACTAGACGATCAGTTAACTTTACCAAACGTTCTTTGTATATTTTAAAATTTGACCGATGACTATTCTTTTCTTATCTTCTGTTGCAAGATGTATAGTAGTAAGCGTAATAATTTAGTGTTTGTTTAAACATTGTAAAAGTACGTTTTCCAACAAAATTTAATTAGTTTCTTACAACACGAGCGTTCCCATCTTTTATTATTATTGAGGAGCATAAATAAAATAACTTTTTACGAATATACTTTAGTATTATAATATCGAAATGTATGAATAAGAGAAAGGCTCTAGTGCTAAGTGATGTTCTAAAGGTATCACACAGCTATCCTCTAGAAAATGTAACATTTAATCTCATTTATATTTTGCCTAATTTACAGTTTACAAAATGTTGAAACTTATCAGTTCGTTTCATATGAGCAAACAATATAGACTGGTAGGTTCTGGGTTCAAATCTCGCGAGGCGAGGTCGTGGATGCGCACTGCTGAGGAGTCCCATAATAGGAAAAACGACTGTCCAGTGCTTCCAGGTTTTCGCTGGTGGTCTAGCTTCAATTGACTCGCGCTTTCAATATAGATTATTTATTTGAGATGTAAAACAAGAGATCACTATACTACATTTACTTATTGTCCGAATGATGTAATCAAAATTATAATGTAAATGTTTTATTAAAACAATTGTTGAGAGAGTTTTTTGTTTTTCAAAAATCAATATAACTTATGAAATGTTGGGTAATAATGAAAGTTGTCATTCATATACTACAGAAAAAGAGACTTATAACTACTTATAACGGAAATTTTTGTCACTTGTCAATATTTCTATAAAATCTTATATGAATTCTAGACAGGTTCTTTCTAGAAAAACATAACTAACACTTAGTAAGAACCTGAAATATTTTAGTGTACAATACTATTTTTTCATTTATTTCGCTAATCACTGTGTTCTATTTATTTTTTTTACCTTGCATTTAATAGGCCTTCAAAAAGCTACAACATATCGTGTGTCAGTTAGTGCTTATAATACATTAACTTCTACAACATCGTTTACACCCTACCTTTTGGCTTCCACAACTGGTAAGTTATTTTGTATGTTATCTTTACGAAAAGAGTAGTTACCTAACGAGATCACTTTACTTTATTAAGTATCATTCCATTTTCATTGGTCGCTATCATAGTTTATGGATTATAATGACATTAGAGAATATAGTATTCAGTTGATAGACAGATACTAGTTTTGATCATATAACTGTTTTGTGCTTTACAATTAAAACATATATCAGTTCAAATATTTTTTTTCCAAAAGAACAAAAAAATTCAGAAGTCATGACTTAGTTTTTCTTCTTTATTACGCTATTCTAAAAAGCTGATTGTAATAGATTGAAATATAAGTTATTCTTTAATGTAGAGATACTGAAATTATGAATTTAGACGATAAACTCTACAAACAAACTAATAGGATTTTCGGTTATGCAATAAGAAGACGAAGTTTATCAGAATTATGTGATATATTTGCGCAATACATTTCGAACAATCTGATCACACATATACATTTTTATATGAAAATTAAAAGGTCAACTAGATAGATTAAAGGTAAACCGTAACGAAGAAAGAAAATAAATAAAGTATACAAAAACAATGTGACGATCACTCTGGATAATAAATCAATATTACCAGGGTAGGTTAAGGATAAGAACAAATTGTTTTTGAACACATAATGGGGTCTTCTCATTGCATTATCAAAATTTATCAAAGGGACTAATTGTTTTAAATTTAACAGGATTTTACTTAATTCATGTGATGACTCGATTCTCTCTTTACTTGTTTACAAATTAAAACTTCAAATGTATTAATGTATGAATGTTTACATTTTTAAACAAATATTCTTATGTTCTACTCAGATATATAATTTCACTTAAGTATATGATCATATTTCAGTAAAATCAAGTTAATCAATTAAGTAAGTGTTTAAAAATCAGTAACTGATGTTTCCATTCAATAATTTCATTGTACAAAGGCGTAAAATAAATATATCTAGTTGACTAATAAACAAATAAATTGTAGATTCAACATCTTCAAACCCTAGTCTTTCCGATTACTGCTTATACTCTTAATACTTTTACCACTATGGGATTTGAATCGACAACTGGATCTCTGTGCTAATGTAGTATGGCAACTCGAGCTGATGTATGTACGTACAAAGTTCTACGTTGTGACTGACTGACTGAGATTCAAGATTTTTAAAAGAAAATACAATTACAAATGTCACAATAATTTAATAATGTTATATCTCATCAAAAAATAAGGTTCACTCATAGTAAATTGTACATAGTGTCAAAATCAGTAGCCATTTCCAACCTCTACTTAAATATGTTATCAGTTGTAATATTTAAAAAATCCAATCATTACTGCATTCAGATCTGTATATGCTTTTGCCACAGGCTAAAAAAAATCCATGTTAACTGTTGAAATGATCAAAGTATTAATTACTTAATTTCAGTATTAGATGATTAATTAATTCTTTCCTAATTAAAAACAACTATCGATAACAATCTAAGAAGCATTTATTCTAGATGTTGCTGTTTCTGATTTATTTTCATGTCTCATTTGAGTTTCAAACTTTAAAAGAAACTTCTACAAGGAAGTCTGGATAAAAAATTATATGTTAGCAACAATAGTTAATAAGTAGCGTACAATTTAACAATCTGGTATACTGTACAACTCTCATCATGTCAAATATTATAGAAACATTTCTTTCTTTTGTACTAGTTGAAAAAACATGAATTATAAAGCCGACCAAAAGCATCGATGCATACTCAGGTGGAAAAGGAAATATATAATGAGACAGGCTGACGGTTTTTATAGAACAGATTAGTAAAAACTATTACCAAGCCTGAAATAATAATGATTTACCAAACGCTGAGTGAATTAAATGAATGATAGTTACTCAATTTAGATTATGTTTTGGATTGAAATTAAACACTTCAATACGCTTATAAAGTATTGTAGGTAACAGTGCTAAGATTGGACTTGATGGTTTCAGATAAATTGAGCATTAGGTAGAAAGTTAAAGATAAATATATTTTTGTGATGTCCCAATGAGTGCAAAACTGTATTTCTGACATTTCATAACTTAATGTAAGTTACCTTTTCAGAGTGAATAAATAACCGAAATAAATTAACACAAGTTTAAGTAGTTCAAAAGAAACAATGCAGAATAATTTTAGTACAACCAAAATCACAATATATCTGAACATGTCAATATTAAGTTATTTTGATCAAAGTGATTCTGTATTAATTGGTGCGTTAAAAGGTGGGTATAGGAAGTGCATACATTTTTAATTTTAAGTAGTAGGGTTGAAATTGAGTGTGTAGATTATGTGGAAAATCAATAAGGTCAGATGTGGTTCTTTGTATGAAAAGTCCAGGTTGAATGAATAGTCAGGCCTTCTTTCTACTACTTAGAACACCACAAAAATTATATTTATTGCTTAGAACGTTCCTTCACCTAACGTTAGCATATATAACAGAAAGTAGAAATGTATTTAATTATAATTTAATATGCATACAACAAATAAATGATTTGTCAAAGATTATTTGAATGAAAAAGCTGAACACTGGAAATCACCAGTATACAGAAAATCTGTACTAAAGTCTAACCAATTCAAAATCAAGTTTTAACGTATGTTGATATAAGAAGTGTTTACTTGAAACGTTTATCGCCTATCTTTTTTTTCTTATATTTTCTTATTGACTGTATTGGTAACAGTTGTACCCTGAAGATTTCTTCTATAAAATAAGTAGATCAATATGGGAATTCTCTTGGGGAATGTAACTCAATTTAAAATATACTGTCTCATTGAAGCAAAAAAATATCCAAAAGAATAGATTTATCCATAAAATATTTCTTTGAAGACAAAATAATTCGTAATGATTCACGCATCAGTGATTGTGTGATAAGCATTATCCATATGTTTAAATAGGAAATCATTTAGTTTGTATGAGTACTGTAAATTGTTTAGCATGAATGAAAGAGAACTGACGACTTTAGGAGGTCTAATATTCATATTCATTCAAGAATAAAATATGGAGAGATGAATGTCATCTTGTCAATAAGAATATAATATCAAGATATGATAAGATTCTAAGATATTTGATCATAATTTATAACAAAGCTTTGTGTATTCTTTTAATGATTTAAAAACTCATAAACACTTTTAATTAAAAAAAAACTTACTGTAGCATTTGACTCGTTGTCAGGAGAAGAAGTAATGAGGGATGAAGTTAAAGCCAAATCATTAAAAAACATTCAAAGAGGACATTGGGATTCAAGATGGCGGTTAAATTCTAAGAACTCTGAAAACTCCATAAATCCAGATCCTCAAAGACGATCAGTTCGATCTGGTCATGAATTAAATTCTTTGGATGATAATGCATTTGTGATTATAATTGCAGTCTCTGTATTCGGATCATTTATTTTAATAGCGAATTTATTGGTAGTATTATTATTTACACGATACAAGCGCCAAAAGATGAAACAGGACGAACGTAAACCATCTGGTGAGAAGCAGTTGGAGATTGCATTATATCTCATTGAATGAATTTTTTTTCTTTAAACACCATACATCCTCCTTGTCACTATTTGATTTGAACAATTTTCTATGATTTACATATCTTGACATGGTTAGATTTCAGTTTTATATAATTTTCATCCCGCTATTTTTGGTTGCCCTTTTTAACTAAACTCACCTGTAATAGATAAAAAGCAAGTTGTTTGCTTCACTAACTAAATTATGAAGTAAAATTCACCCATATATATATATATATATATATATATATATATATATTAGCTAAATAATAAATATAGGTTACTATCATGTCAGTCAAATTTCCTGCAGCATATTAAAAGTCCTGAATTTATACGATTGTCTAGGAATGTCAATATCTCAAACTAAATTAATCAGCTTCTATCTGTATTGGAGCTTAGTAAATGGGTTCATCAATTGTACTAGTATGCATAAGCTGAATTTAGTATTAATTTTGGAACTGTAGTAATTACTTAGTGATGTGATTAACATTCAATAAATACATCAACACTCCAATACGGTTATATCCTTTCAAATCCCATAATATTCCATAGACTGATTATTCACTACTGATTCGCAATAATAGGAAAATATATTTCGGAAGAATTTTCAAATGGATTTTGCTAAAATAAATCAAGCTATATAAATCGCAGCTACGTAAACAGCTCGATGATGGGTCAAAAAGGTTTATTAGAATAAAAGATCAAGTGGCTTATCACCTAGTTATTCATTTGTTTGAAAACAATTAGCATAGTCATTTAAACAGCATTTCTAAAGCTATTTGATGATTACATAAGAATGAGGGCTTGTGGAGATTGTAGTAATTTTAGTAAATAAGATCATGAGTCAATCTGAGCTAGACCACCACTGAAAACCTGAGAGCACTGGACGACCATTTCGTTCTAGTAGGAGACTCCTCAACCATTCGCATCCACGGTCTCACATGCAGGACTCGAACCCATTACCTTCAATCTCGCGCGCGAACGCTTATCGTGTAGACCACTGGAGCGGCATCCGACGGTATTAATTTCTAACTTCAATCGATTAATGATCTTGCGCAACCAATGTGCTCACTGATGACTGGCTTCAAGATAGACTTCCTGGAGTTCTAGTGAAAAGCGCTTGAGATCGAAGGTACTGGGTTCGAGTCCTGCATGTGGGACCATGGATGCGAATTGTTGAGGAGTCTCGTACTAGAACGAAATGGTCGTCCAGTGCTCCCAGGTTTTCAATGGTGGTCTAGCTTAGGTCAACTCATGAATTCAATTATGGAGATTACATAAGAGCCTTCTATCTAATATATTAGTAATACATGATTGTAGTCGCAACAGAAAACATCTAAAATCAAGATATCTTACCCATACACATTATTCTGCTTCGATTCTCATTCTTACTTGACAAAGACTATTAAAGGAAGTCAATTTAAGGGAACTTTCAGTTTATTAAATCAATTAACGTTTAGTCAGAACGCTACAGTAACTGTTTTGCAATTAAAATCAACTTAACACAAAAGACTACAATTATTGAAGTAAATAATTCTATTATTTTAAACAAATATTAATTTAACGCGTTCTGAAAAAATCGATGAAGCTGATAGTAATCAAGATTTTTATGTCAAAGACTATATGAAGACATAGTGTGCATACTTATGAAGCGTGAATACTTTTTTCTAAAACATACAGGGATTAGTTTCTTTTAATATCACGATCAGAAAACTTGAAAGTACTTAACGATCCAAACAATAGAGATTTACCGTTTGTCAGGCAGCGTAAAAGTAACAATGAAAGGTGACAATAAATGAGGAACGATGTTAACACGAGCATAGAATCAAAATGTAAAAAGGAATTTGATCATTTATCCATTCTTGGACCAAAAAAATACTTACACTTTAATGTTTATCACTGATGTCTATCATTTAGAAATGAATGGATTTGAACATCGTTCACTTAATTGCAATTACATTTACTGTAAACATTTCATTAAAGTAGGATCTTTAAAATTGCCAGTTCAATTACATTTACAGTTTTAAATATATTATGTTAGTAAAATTTATCTGCGATTAAAAATCGTGACCAACTACTGAAATAGGATTATGTTTTCTTGATGAATGGTGGGGATATTACAAAAGCTAAATTTACCATATCCTGATCATCATGTTAGCCAATCAATCTAAGTAATTTATTGTAAGAAGTTGTAAGTAATGATAGCAAGTATTTGTACTCATCCGAGCTAAAATAGGATTAAGATATACTCCAAAGATAAATTAAGTGATTGAATGAATTCACATGAAATATGAACGGACATGTAAACTGCAATTAACTGTAAGGCAGTATGAAGTATGTATAAAGCATATTTGTTTATTGAAAAATAATTTACTTTATCGGCACATATATTATTATAGAACTTATCCATTTTTTTCAGCTGCGGGGGACCTTATACAAATATACCCGGTGGAAAATGGTTTTTCAGAAATACACACAAATACACAGAATAGTTTTCCAATATATCCAGATGATATGCGTTTAAATGCCAGTTACATGTTGCAATCAGCACCAAATGACCAGGTAACCAATGAGTTTATAAATGAAATATACTACTTAGATTAAAATACATTTTGCAACACCTGGATAAACATTACTTTAGTGTTTTATAACGATAATTTACCAGGTTATTTACGGAAATGACTCATGAACAGACAATAACTTTTTGGTAGTATCAATCATTGGTTATCTTTCATGGTTTGTGAATAAACCGAATGAATATACGAAGAACCAATAAAACCACTTCATTATAACACTGATCATATACTTTAATGGTAAACTCAAAATCTGAGAAAAAAACTCACTGTTTTTACGTTTAAAACTAAGCCCTATATGACGAAAATTAACTGTTGAATAAGTTACCAATCTCAATAGTTGTTCTGTTTTTTAATCCTCCCAACATGTTTTAAGATACATTCGACTGAATACTGAAGTAACTAAGTTAACAGATACGCATGATTTCATTCTCCATTTACGTAACACTTGACATTTTACGAAATCATTTTATTTGTAAACGTTTACTGAAGTGTTTAGTTCAGATAAGCAAATATTATCATGACTGAAGTAAACTAATATCTGAAAAACTAGTGAAACTATTGCCGATTTGAGTATTTGTTTAATGTAAACATGAAAATATCCTGTACAGGCCAAAAATTTAAATATTAATATCCTACGGTTACGAATCGAAAACTTAAAAGGTAATTTTTGCATTTATCATTACCAATATTGACAATAATGTAATTACAATTACTGGAAAATACTATTCGATAATATGAAAGTCTAAACATTTCAAACATGTTTAACCAAAAAGAAGTGACTAACTGAAACGATATAAAATTGATAACTAAATTTGGTTAACTAATGTCGACTTATTATGAAACGATTCAGAAAAGAAAATTCCGTCAAAAAGTAACCTCCTCAAATATAATTTGACAATTTCTGATACAAATATCCGTTATGGAGATAAATTAAAAAAAAACAGCTCTAAAATTAATTGGATCCACCAAGTTATACAGTTATTTACTTGTCACAGTTCCGTTATACATTTCTGAGTCGTTTTCTGAGTTATTTCTACATCAGTAAATATAACCAGTGGTCAGGCACATTCCAACAGCCTCATTGCTCACAATTCTTGTAAACCAAGTGATCTATTCGCACTCTAATACACAAGTTTAAGCAAACTCATATACATTATGCCACGTGGTTTTATGGTATAAAATAGTTTTTCTAAACCCTCTAGACCTCTACTCACACCCAACCCCTATGTTCTACAGTGTTCTAAGGAAATGTTCTCAAATATTTACATGTATGGTAGCGTGAGCTTTCTTGCAATTGATTAGCGCAGATTTTTGCATAACATTTTTATGTCGGAATTATGCATAGTCGCGAACATAAGAAAAAAAACGGATAAAGAAAGACTTTATCTTATGCTATTAAGTTCTCAACGAAACGTTATTGAGGAAGTGCGAAGCCTAAATATAATGTTGTCAAATAACTTGCCAGGTTCGAAAAGTCTACATCTACAAATAAGCTTATAATTAACTTTCTACATGTTGCAAGACAGTATTTTTCGATCTCAAAACCATAGTTTCATTTCACGTGAGCTATTACTTAGTAAAACAAATATTGAAAAGATACGTTCATAATTAAGTTTAATAACTATGCTTTGTAACATTTAAGGGATACATAAATGATTTCACGGTAAATCTTTGACGTTAGTTAAGTTAACCCATTTTCTCTGAAGAATGCTTATACACTAATATAACTGATTTCAGTAGAAGTCACCATTAGAAAGCCTTTTTTCTAGTTGAATTCCCTCGAAAAATAAGATTTGTTAGAGTTTATGAAGCAAAATCAATCGGTTTTCATTTTCTCTTAAGTAATCATACTGAGATGTAACATTTCAAATGTACCCAAAGAGGTAAACTCATCATCCTTACTTCTGCATGATGACTTCTCACTACTCTTTTATTTAACTATTATTGTGGTGTGAGCTACTTATTTATGTAGTATGCAACAGGAATGGAATGATTATCAGCAGAAGATTGAATTAAAGAGAAGAGGAAGGGGAAGAGAGAGCAACTGTAATGACAACAAAGTTGGAAGAATCATGAAGTATGTAAAAGACAACTTGAAGTAGATGTACAAATAATGTCTATAATTGTATGATTTTCATATTTTGCAAAAGCACTATGTGATTGTACATGAGACGATAAATAGATTTACCGTACCTCAATTCTCGTTCACTACATCCTCACAATATAAATAAGCTATCCATTGTTTTCCTTTTTTGGTAAAACAAACAAAAATACTTTGAACAAGTCAAATAGAGTATAAAAATCAGTCAGTTTCTTTCTACTTAGCAAGTTTTTTTAGTTTTAAACTTGATTTAACATTATCTGAAATCATCGACTAGATTATCATACAAATCTTAATGGTAAAAAGGAAACTATCTGTTGTTAAATTTATAGACTAGAAAATTTATCAACGTTTATAGACAGAAATGATCTCATATGTAAAAAGGAAAGATTTTTAATGCCAAGTACTTTAATGTAGACTAAATAGCTGCTCTACTTTAAAACAGAGATATTTCAATTCTAAGGTACTTTTTAAGAATAAATTTTGCCTTGATATTGTCCTTCGGAATATTTTAAGTTATGTTAAAATCACTGATAACAGTACTTTGTGTAACGAAGTATTCTAACCGGTTATCTAATGAGATGAAAATAAAAGTAAGTGTTAATTATTTGCATGAACATTCATAATCTTTAGTCAATGTTATCATTATCTACCTTTAGTTTTCACCCTTTCAAAACGGATGGGAACAAATACCTTTTAATATTTGCCCAGATCAAAATTCATCTATTATAAGAGGAAATCAAATATTTTCAAGCTCACCTCACTCAAGCATGAATGCAATGAACATGCAAAATTTCAACTCTCCAAATCATGTAGAATTTACTAATCGACCTTCTAGTGATATATCTATTCAACCATCATCTGTTTTAATAAATAATGCCGATCAAACTGCAGTGGCTTATTTAAACCAAGATAATGGAACAGTAGAAGCGATTCAAAATATTCAAAATTATCATGACTGTTCAGAATTTATGCATCCAGTATTTCCCAATAGTTGCTCGCCTCTGAATTGCGATACAGAAAACAATCTGAGAAATATAGAGCTCCCTACGCCTACCCACAGACGGCTTGTTAATATCGGTAGAACCTTGACCGAAAAAAGTAACAGAACTAGGTCACCACATTCTGGAGCTGCTTCAAGTGTGTCCACCATCAGGTCGAATGGACAAGGAAATAATAATAGTTTAGAAAGGAGCCTTTCAACTTTTCAACGATCTCATCACTCGAACTTGCTGGGTGATTACAGACATCTTGGTGGTGGCTTGACGTTACCTAACGGAGGCTTAGGATTAAATATAATCAGTCAGAGTCCACAACAAAACGGACAATTGTTTATATCAAACACAAGAACTTCAGGAAACTGGATTCAAAATGGAATGACTACAAGCTTTCATGGAGGTAATGCTCCGTCATGGAAGCATTATGTCAATCCTCATGGAAGCGGTAAGTTTAGTTTTAAGTATGCCAATGAAATATTAACGTGTTGTATCTCCGTAAAAAGTTGTTGGGAATTTAGATAACTTGTGTACAATATAACATAAATGTTTAACAACATCGTAGTGCAAAACGAGCTATTCTCAAAATAGCCACAAAAAGTGATAGATTTGAATTGCGCAAAACCTTAATTAAAAGATTAAACCTGAATTTCTGACTTTTAACTTGGTTACATTCCGAGTTCCTGGTACGAAATCACTTAATCTTATCAGTATCATAATTAGTAAAGAAACAAACAGACAATACCCTACTACTAAGAACATTTCAATTATATCTATAGTGAATATCCTAGGTATACAAATAACCTCGAAGTTGATATTTAGTCGGTGAGTAGTTCAAATTCGGTACGAAATAAGTTAATAATATTTCCTTATATGGTAGGCAAGAAACTATCAGTATTACTTAACAAGAGCCAATCAAAATCATATATGAAGATACACTAGTTTAATTTTACTTAGGAAAAAAGAAATTATTGTATAATTTATTATCAGGCCATATGTTAGTGGAATTGAAGTTTCATGATCACTTAGGCTTTGCTTATTGGTTCCAAATAGATGAACAACTTTCATTATTACCATCTAACACTTAAATGTATCAGTGTCTCAATACCATAGGTTAGGATTGTATCTGAATAGAGAACAATCAAGATTTATGCGATATATGAGGTCAAAACTAATTATTCATCAAAAGTAATGCTCAGATAAACAAAATTAAAATATACATTTCGATCAAAATTCAAGTTTAGATAAATTAATTACATCTTGAATATGATTTGTTAAAAAAAATATTCTTATCGTCCACAAAATCTATTAATTTTAGATGAATACACTGCATCAGGACAACAAATAGCAAGAAATTCATACAATTCCTTTGGACAACAATCTGTATCACATCTCACGAACAGTTTTGAATTGCCCGATGGTCATATTCTTAACAGCCGACAATATGCACATACTAACAAGGTTAGCACTTTTAACTGAACAATTCAATTTTTCCCATATACCTATAAGAAAATTACGTAAGAAAATGTGAATTGACAAACCAGTTCACTTTCAGAAAGATATTTTTTGAAAGTAAAGATATCCTAGACTCTACGTTGGTACAATAAAGCGTAGTGACAGGATTTAAGGCTAAAGCATATGTCGTTTTGTTAATATTTAGACCTTAAAGAGGAACAAACGAACTAAGTAAAAATAATTAATTTTACATGTGTATAACGGAAGTAAAGTTGTTTCTACTCCAGGTGAACTACTTGTTTCTTAAAAAGAAAACGTAACAAGAAGTTCAGTAGACTTAAAATGCCTATTTTTAATGAAGCGTGAAAAACCACAATCTGGTGAAACATAAGTCTGATAGAAATGGTGCTGTACATTGAGTAATATGAAGAAAACACTTTGAAATACTATTTTACTCTATATACGAACTAATCTCCATCTCTTTTTTTATATACCATAAAATTAACTAATCTCTCATTATTAAATTAGCTGCATGGTTACCTATGCAAAAAAACTTTGTATTCAGATCACAAATTCATTCATGAAATCGGTACAAAATCATATATTTCAATCAAGGCTTAATTGAAGCTTTATGCATAATTTGACTTGTCCCTCTTAACCCACGTGGTGTATAGGCCGCCAAACAGAATTCTCCAACCAACTCTGTTTTGGGCAATCCTTTCCAGCTATTTCTAAGTGCTAATGATTCGGCCTCCGACTTCCACAGAAATGTATATTTTGAACTTCCTCTTTTCCGCTTCCCTTCACAATTGCAGGTTAAGTGTTGCCTCGTGATGCAGTTTGGTGATTTCCGCAATGTATGTCCCATCCACCTCCATCGTCTTTTCTAATCTCCTGTTCAACTCGGAGCTGGTTTGTTCACTCCCACAGAAGGTTGTTGCTGATGGTATCCGGTCAACGGACATTAAGTATCTTGCGTGGACAATGGTTGATAAATACTTGTACATTTTGATGATGGTTGTGGTAGTTCTCCAGGTTCCAACTCCGTACAATCGAACTGTCTTGACGTTCGTAGTGAAAATTCTGACTTTGATATTGATTGACAGTTGTTTTGAGTCTCATATATTCCTCAACTGTAGGAACGTTACCCATTTTCACCAATCCATACCTTCACATCTGCATCAGATCCTTCTAGTTTATCGATGATGCTGACCAGGAACGTGAAACTTGCCACCTCTTCCAGAGTTTGTCCATTGAACTTGATTGGGTTTGTGCTCTCTACTGCTTCTTCCTTTGTTTATGTTAAGGCCTATCGCTGAGAAGGCTACTGCTACACTGGTTGTCTTGACCTGCATTTGTTGGTGTATATGGAATAGAAGACCCAGGTCGTCTATAAAGTACAAATCGTCTTACTGGATCCAACATATCCATTACATTCCGTGATTCCCCTCAGATGTCGAGTTCTCCATAATCCAGTCAACCACCAGATGAAAGAGGAAGGACTCGAGTAAGCAGTGTTGTCTGACAACAATCATCACTTGGAATGCATCTATCTATCCACACTGTCAAAGCGTTCTCATATTCAAGAAGGTTGATGTATAGTGATAAATTCCATTCAATGGATTGTTCAAAAATTATGAGTAATGTCGCGCTTTGATTTGTACACTATCAATCCTTACCGGTCGGTATCCAGTTTGTTGATTTCGAAGTTGGGCGTCTACTCAATCTCTCATTAGTTCAACAACACTCTGTAGAAAACGTTTTCTGGTATTCATATCAGTGTGATGCCTCTGTAGTTTTCACATTTGCTAGGATCTTTTTTCGGTGTCTTGGTTAAGTATTCTTCATTTCAGTCGGTAGGCACTTGCTTCTCCTCACAAATCCTCCTGAATAGAACGTGGAGCGTGTTCGTAGTTGCTTCTGTGTTTGACTTCAGTACTTCAGCTTGTGTGTTATCTGCTTCTCCTGTTTTATCACTCTTGATTTGTCCGATAGCCATCCTAATTTCTTCATGTCAGGTAGAGACAGGTATCTACCTCAGTACATTAAAAGTAGGTCGCGCAATTTCGTGGATTGGTTGGGGTTAGACATTAACACCGTTGGATGCCAGCTCAGTGGTCTATCGGTTAAGGGCTCTGGCTCTAGACTGGTGGATCCTGGGTTCGAATCTCGTGAGTGCGGGATCGTGAATGCGCACTGCTGAGGAGTCCCATAATAGAACGAAACGGCCGTCCAGTGCTTCCAGGTTTTCCACGGTGGTCTAGCTTCAATTGACTCATGATCTTAACTATAAAAATTACTAAAATCTCCACAAAAACCTCCTCCAACTGTTGTTGAGGTAACAGCTGTAGGAAGGTCGGTGTGTGCTGCTTCGATTTCTCGTGGATTCAACGAGTTACTGGAAGTGTTCTAATCGTCTGTTCCTCTGTCCTTGAACCTTTGTGATTGTCTTCCCTCCTTTGTCCTTGACTGGTCTCTCAGGTTTACTGTTTCTTTCTGCTTGTTTCTTCGTTGTATCATATAGTTGTTTCACATTTCCTTCTCTTGCTGCTTCTTCTGCTGTCTTCGCTAGGTTTTCCATGTATTTATGCTTGTCGGCTTTAATGCTGTTCTTCACTTGCTCGTTCGCATCTATGTATTCAGCTTGTGCCTTGACTTTCTCTGTTCTTGTCCGGCTGTTGTTAATTGCTGTCTTCTTGTTCTTCCTTTCATGAATATTGTCCAGGGTTTTGATGGTGATCCATTCCTTATGATTGATGATACTTGTTGCGGCCCAGAACCTCCTGAAACGTTGAAGTTGGGGTGCTTATTTGATCCCTTCCCAGTTATCCTACATAGTAGTTTCCTCTTCCTTGAGCAGACCTTGTAAGACTTGGAAGCTGTTGTTGAGATCTATCTTGGATTAGTTGAGTTTGTCAGTATGTCGAAGAAAGTCTGTATCGAACTTTTGTAATCCTGTCCCTCAGTACTTTTCCAGTGCCTGCTTAGCTGCAGTTTCGTCTTGGAAACCACCAAGTGGTGATCTGTTCGGTCCTCCCGGTCCGTCAAATTTTCCGAAGATTGCATGTACCTATATTAATTGTTGCTGTGGTTGTTAGAAAGGGCATCGGCCTCGTGACTTGCGAAGAATCTCATCAACCACCAAATGGTGATCTGAAGCTATTTCTGCTCCTCTCCTGGTTCTCATGTTTTCCATTGTCCTCCGGAATTTTGTGTTGATACAAATATGATCTATCCGGTTTGTTGTGGTGTGGTCCGGTGAGATCCATGTAGCTTTATGTATGCGTTTGTGAGGGAATATTGTGCAGCCTACAAACATTTTGTTGAATGTATACAAATTTGCCAATCTGTCATTATTTTCGTTCCTTTCTCACAGTCAGTCCACGTCGTCCCATGATATCTTCATACCCAGTGCTGTCCTTTCCAACTTTGGCGTCCAGGTCTCCCATCAGGATCGTGTTTAATGAATATTTTTAGTCATAGTACTCCAGATATTCACTGGTGGTAATTTGTAATAGAAGTAGTAGTGTGAGCATAACAGTCATCATTCGGATAGTGTTATCAACTTTCGGTTCCCAAGAGTTTGACTTTGGTGGTTAGGTCAAACTACTGAAACCGTCCAGCGTGAAGTACTAATGAGATCATCCCCCTGAAGTAGAAGTAACCTAGAGTTCATTCCCGTCAAGCTTTTTGCTTACAAACGAAGTACATACTGTTCAGTTACTTTTTTCACCCCTACCATACTAATGTACCACTTTTGACAAGTTGCATGAGTATTGTTTCCTTATACGGAAATTTTAAACTTACAATTACTAGCTTGAGTGGAATTAAGGTTGTTTAAACGAGACCTAATGCTATCCAAGTATGTACCATTCTGAATCAGATCTGATGGCTGGACGATGAACTGTCCGCCACAGCTCGTCAAAGTCATTAGTGATCAGTACTGGTTTATTACCACTTTGATTGAGATCGGAAGTGAGAGAGACTGGTCGTGTTTTGTCGATTATACTTCCTCCCTGTTCTTATTTAAATATAACTCGATTAGGTAAGATATTAGCTAGACTGTAGAAAGGCGACATGAAGGTCCGACTCTGGGTTAGGGCTAGCCGGAATGGGTAGGCGATAGATAGTATAACTTCAAGGCAAAGCTAGGAAGCTAGGGGAAATATAGCATATGAATTGAATGTGTGATATTGAAACTAATAATTGACAGACTTAGCCCTAACTTAAGATGTATTTTTCAATGTACAAATATAGTAAGATTGTTGTTTATTGACGAGTGTATCGTCGTAATTCTAAAAATTGTGCGCATACAATTGTTTTTACATGCACCATCATTGCTTGAGAATATTATACACACCTTCGTCAGTCGTCTGTTCCCTTGACTTAATTTCTTGGTTTTGTTTGCTTGTCGTTAACTGTTATAATAAACATTCATTCCTTATTAATACCTTTCTATTTATTGTTTGTCAGACAGATCCAACTATAGTTTTACATATCTCTATATGTTTCTTCAATGCACAGCAAAAGGACTAAGAAAGTGGTTTTCTGGCGGTACTATAAAAAATGGATGACCTTTGAGAGGTGGCAAAGTGACCTTGAGAATGTCCACCTACAAACTTGGACTAAATGAGGATTATAAACCAGTGTGACGAATTAGAATTATGATTTACAGTTGGTGGTCAGGGTTAGGAATTAGACTTAAGGTCCTCATCATGAACTGACACCAGCCAAACTGCTGTTCAGCCAAATAGACGAATGAATTTTGCGCCGAAACCTAAGACCTTTTATCTTACATATGATTGGTCGGCCCCTGGAATAAGGTCTCACAGATTTCACCAATGACAGAACAGTACAAGATTCCGCATTCTCTAGTTTTTCATAAACAACAGATAAATGATGAATCATGATCGAATTATAATTTTATATGGGATACTAGTGGATTTAAAAAGTCGTGTCCCAGTGTCAGCGATATGGAGAGTTTATCAGAAGGAGCCTAATGAAAGGGTCAATCAATGGCAATCAGAAGTGATCTAAAGGTCAACTGCATTTCATTGGGGTCAATTTTCTAGGGGTAGAGTGGTATTTATCAGTGAATATTTGTGCATTTCGTTCGGTGGTCCAATAAACTTTCTCACTTTTGTGTTCTCGTTCAAGTAGTCAGTTGGGGGGTTAGCAAGTAGCATACCGTGTATCAGCAACAGATTTCCGACACCGCACGTCACAACATTCAAAACGTAATAGTGTCTCTTAGGTCCAGCCAAAGTGTTAATCATCATTCATATGAAGGTTTCCAGTATGCGAGCAAACATTTACTCAAATAATTATTGTTTAACGTTTACATCCGGACGAAGAATAAATGAATGGTAACTACTAGGAATTATTTATGAACTACCATCACAACACACATGTTATAATTATACCATGCTCTTAGTGTGTTTATGTTTATCATATACTGTTTGCTAGTCATTAAAACGATGTCACCGCTGATCATAAATTTTACGTAGATCTTATACTTCTCATTGACAAAATCTCTATCATTCTTATTCAGTCAAAATAGCCTCCTCTTAGATAAAGTACCATTATGATTTTAAACGTTACTTCTTTTGTATTAATCTGATCACAATTATAAACTAGTGAGGATTCCATGATTTTTTATATTTATATGTGTGGTGACAAGTTATCCGTTAATGTAATGTTTTGAAAAGTGTGAACTTAAAGTAGTTATTCAAGAAGTTGAAATCAAATAGATAAGCAAAATAATATGAAATATCGTAAAACTCTTACCAGTTACTGTTTCATAGTTTAAGAAGTCAAATTTAATAGTAAAATATGTCAGAATACAAAGGTGATTCAAGATTGGTTTTTTTTCCATAAAGTACTTGTAGATAGCATAATTTACAGTGAACAATCAGGAAAATGATACATTTTCAAAAATATAAAATCAAACCACATGCATAACATGAGATTCTGTTTAATGTCACTATTGACCAAATATTTTTCATAGTTTCTTTGTACAGTTTCTGTGAGAGATTAAATGTGGATAGATTTACAGCTCCTCAAAAGTGTCTAGTAAATGTTATAGCAGGTATAAGTTAAGTTCATACACAGAAATATCTTGCTGTACAATTTTGTAGAGAAGTAACATAATAGGATACAGATTGTTATAAAACACAACCATATGAAGAATAGTTGCCGTGATTTTGATGTGTTATCATATTATCTGAAACGTTTCTGGGTATACCTAAACGTTGGTCCATTGCTTGTAAATGATCTGCACCAGGATTATCTTGGTTAATAATATTCTTATTTTCATCTGTAATATGATAATATGGTCTATTGACAGTAGGAGTGGAACTATTAACTTGTATGTAAGGGATATGGGAACCAGTAGTTTGAAAATCATTTGGTGGTGGTATAGTCGATCCATTTGACGGAAACTCTATGCTCATATTTCTGCAGTCATTGTTGTTTTGACTTGATTGTGGCCAATTATTTTCCAGTTGGGCCATATATCTTGCTGGTGATTCCTGATAATAACGTGATGGTGAGACCTCGGAACCCTGTAAAAACGAAGTAACAAGACAAGAAATTTCATTTGTCTGGTTTAGCATAAAACCCCATCTGGAGCCGTTCTAAGGTTACAGCTGGTCCCAAACTCGGATAAAGGAGGAAGGTTATTCATGTGATTAACAACTACATCCCGTAGAAAACAACATTTTGGAAAAGCAATAATCATGAAAAATAATTGCCCTAAGAGTTGAAGTATCTTCATTTAGATGAGTTATGATGCCTCATGATGAGAGCTGAGATTCTTCGCAAATCACGAGGCCGATACCCTTTCTAACAACCAGAGCAACAATTAATATAGTAAATGACATGTTCGAAAAATGCGGCAGACCGGGAGGACTAATCAAGAAGCTTCGGAAATGAGGAGATACAACTTATTGGACCCAAGCTGAACAGAAAAAGTGAAATTCGGGAGGAATTCTGTTGTACTCTGTTCACGAAGAAGAAAAATGCTCATCACACTCAGGGAATTGCTTTGATGCTATATAGGAAGCACGTAAAACGCTTATAGTATGAGAATCTCATTGACTCGGGATCATTAAACATCTTTCAAACCAAAGGAGCGAATCACAACGAATTTTATTCAGTGCTACGCATTAATCACTGATGGCGACGACAACGATAAAGATCAGTTTTATGAGAGGTTGCGATCGATCATAGCGAAGTTCTCAGGAAAGCACCTGACCATCCTGATGAGAGACCTGGACGCCAAAGTTGGAAAGGACAGCACTGGGTATGAAGATATCATGGGACGACGTGGACTGACTGTGAGAAAGGAACGAAAATAATGACAGATTGGCAAATTTGTATACATTCAACAAAATGTTTGTAGGCTGCACAATATTCCCTCACAAACGCATACATAAAGCTACATGGATCTCACCGGACCACACCACAACAAACCGGATAGATCATATTTGTATCAACACAAAATTCCGGAGGACAATGGAAAACATGAGAACCAGGAGAGGAGCAGAAATAGCTTCAGATCACCATTTGGTGGTTGATGAGATTCTTCGCAAGTCACGAGGCCGATGCCCTTTCTAACAACCACAGCAACAATTAATATAGGTACATGCAATCTTCGGAAAATTTGACGGACCGGGAGGACCGAACAGATCACCACTTGGTGGTTTCCAAGACGAAACTGCAGCTAAGCAGGCACTGGAAAAGTACTGAGGGACAGGATTACAAAAGTTCGATACAGACTTTCTTCGACATACTGACAAACTCAACTAATCCAAGATAGATCTCAACAACAGCTTCCAAGTCTTACAAGGTCTGCTCAAGGAAGAGGAAACTACTATGTAGGATAACTGGGAAGGGATCAAATAAGCACCCCAACTTCAACGTTTCAGGAGGTTCTGGGCCGCAACAAGTATCATCAATCATAAGGAATGGATCACCATCAAAACCCTGGACAATATTCATGAAAGGAAGAACAAGAAGACAGCAATTAACAACAGCCGGACAAGAACAGAGAAAGTCAAGGCACAAGCTGAATACATAGATGCGAACGAGCAAGTGAAGAACAGCATTAAAGCCGACAAGCATAAATACATGGAAAACCTAGCGAAGACAGCAGAAGAAGCAGCAAGAGAAGGAAATGTGAAACAACTATATGATACAACGAAGAAACAAGCAGAAAGAAACAGTAAACCTGAGAGACCAGTCAAGGACAAAGGAGGGAAGACAATCACAAAGGTTCAAGGACAGAGGAACAGACGATTAGAACACTTCCAGTAACTCGTTGAATCCACGAGAAATCGAAGCAGCACACACCGACCTTCCTACAGCTGTTACCTCAACAACAGTTGGAGGAGGTTTTTGTGGAGATTTTAGTAATTTTTATAGTTAAGATCATGAGTCAATTGAAGCTAGACCACCGTGGAAAACCTGGAAGCACTGGACGGCCGTTTCGTTCTATTATGGGACTCCTCAGCAGTGCGCATTCACGATCCCGCACTCACGAGATTCGAACCCAGGATCCACCAGTCTAGAGCCAGAGCCCTTAACCGATAGACCACTGAGCTGGCATCCAACGGTGTTAATGTCTAACCCCAACCAATCCACGAAATTGCGCGACCTACTTTTAATGTACTGAGGTAGATACCTGTCTCTACCTGACATGAAGAAATTAGGATGGCTATCGGACAAATCAAGAGTGATAAAACAGGAGAAGCGGATAACACACAAGCTGAAGTACTGAAGTCAAACACAGAAGCAACTACGAACACGCTCCACGTTCTATTCAGGAGGATTTGTGAGGAGAAGCAAGTGCCTACCGACTGAAATGAAGAATACTTAACCAAGACACCGAAAAAAGATCCTAGCAAATGTGAAAACTACAGAGGCATCACACTGATATGAATACCAGAAAACGTTTTCTACAGAGTGTTGTTGAACTAATGAGAGATTGAGTGGACGCCCAACTTCGAAATCAACAAACTGGATACCGACCGGTAAGGATTGATAGTGTACAAATCAAAGCGCGACATTACTCATAATTTTTGAACAATCCATTGAATGGAATTTATCACTATACATCAACCTTCTTGAATATGAGAACGCTTTGACAGTGTGGATAGATAGATGCATTCCAAGTGATGATTGTTGTCAGACAACACTGCTTACTCGAGTCCTTCCTCTTTCATCTGGTGGTTGACTGGATTATGGAGAACTCGACATCTGAGGGGAATCACGGAATGTAATGGATATGTTGGATCCAGTAAGACGATTTGTACTTTATAGACGACCTGGGTCTTCTATTCCATATACACCAACAAATGCAGGTCAAGACAACCAGTGTAGCAGTAGCCTTCTCAGCGATAGGCCTTAACATAAACAAAGGAAGAAGCAGTAGAGAGCACAAACCCAATCAAGTTCAATGGACAAACTCTGGAAGAGGTGGCAAGTTTCACGTTCCTGGTCAGCATCATCGATAAACTAGAAGGATCTGATGCAGATGTGAAGGTATGGATTGGTGAAAATGGGTAACGTTCCTACAGTTGAGGAATATATGAGACTCAAAACAACTGTCAATCAATATCAAAGTCAGAATTTTCACTACGAACGTCAAGACAGTTCGATTGTACGGAGTTGGAACCTGGAGAACTACCACAACCATCATCAAAATGTACAAGTATTTATCAACCATTGTCCACGCAAGATACTTAATGTCCGTTGACCGGATACCATCAGCAACAACCTTCTGTGGGAGTGAACAAACCAGCTCCGAGTTGAACAGGAGATTAGAAAAGACGATGGAGGTGGATGGGACATACATTGCGGAAATCACCAAACTGCATCACGAGGCAACACTTAACCTGCAATTGTGAAGGGAAGCGGAAAAGAGGAAGTTCAAATAACACATTAAGGATGAAAAGCAGCTAGAAGGGATTGCCCAGGATAGGATTGGATTGAGAATACTGGTGTTAGGTCTATGCTCCTTCACGACGAGAAAAAAGAAGCCGAGGAGCAGCAAGGCATTTGAATATGAACATAAACAATGCCTACCATCTAGTAGTGTAACAGATGGAGGTATGATAAATTATTAGATGAAA
This sequence comes from Schistosoma mansoni, assembly GCF_000237925.1. Classification (NCBI taxonomy): domain Eukaryota; kingdom Metazoa; phylum Platyhelminthes; class Trematoda; order Strigeidida; family Schistosomatidae; genus Schistosoma; species Schistosoma mansoni. The sequence goes on along the minus strand of NW_017385987.1, from coordinate 1,766,606 downwards.
TTGTTACTAGCTCATGTTGCTAGAGTGAAGTATGATCAGGGGCTCCAGATGAGAGAATGCAGTAATAAAGAACAATGAGTTGTGATATTTACCGAGGTGGAGTAGGTTCGAATGAGGAAGACTGTTTATTAGAACAGAGAGCGCATATAGAGAGCAGAGTGTTAAGTAAAATAACAAACATATCTTTTACAGTCTCTTTTTTCATCATCCGATGCCTGCCACACAGTTCTCATGTAAAAGTCCGAGTTAGCATGTTATACGTTGTCTTAGTAGAATAGTTAATCCAGCATAAAAATTAGAAACATGAGTCTGAATGGTGAGTGTAGGAGAGCAATCTCAATATCACAGACTGATTGAATTGTTCTCATCCATAAAGAGCCTGATACAAACAAAATGCTCTGCCCCACAAACACGGGTAGATTGAAGTCATCGCCCTCACCAATAATGCTTGCTGGTCAGTAACTCCACCCTTCCTTCTTTTGTGATGTTGGGCTCATTTGAGCTTATTTTTTGGATATATATCTTACCTCACACAATGATCTGTGTTTCACATCCTGTTGGAAAACACTATTTCTATAAGTGCCATTTTACAAGCTTCTCAGACAGTTAAAAAATTATGGACTGTGGGTAAGGCTTCGTTGCAATGCTTTAATTGAGTATAGTGTGAAGTATGGATTGCCAATCAGAGTAAAGGCATTGGGAAGGGTATAATATAGGATAGTTGCTTACCAAAGTAGGCGGAAAAGTGTGGATATATACTAGTTACGGATAAAGTAAGATAACGAGTGGTAAAATAATATTAATGGCAACGCAATATAGTGTACAGATGAGTAAAAAGCTGATAAAGAATAGATAAGAAGGGACTCACACTACTCTTGTTCTTCTCACCAAAATTTCAAGAAGGTTAATCAACTTTTATTTCAAAATATTCCTGGAATGTTAGGACTGCTAACTTCTTATCTGCAGGAAGTGCTGTCTGAATCCACTCGGCGGTTGTTTCCTCATTTAAAGGAACGTAGAGTAAAAGCCTTGATAATAAAGTCGTTTGGAAAGCTTTGAAGTTGTCACTTTTAAATACACAAGGATTAAAATAAGGTGATAGTATTCTATTACTCTAAATAACTTCTGCAACTCAATATGATATCATCAACTATTATCAAAAGATCACACCATCGAAGGGGCAAAAACAAAATTACTTCAAGTAATTAAAGGTGATCTTTCGTCTTTGCTGCTGGAGAACAATAACAGCCTAAACAGAGTCCAGTAGTAAGTCATAGTTCTTTTCACCGCCCTAACCTCCGATTTTATGTGAGGAACCTATGAACACATAAACCTTAAAAAGGAGCTTTCAGAAGATTGGTGCTGACGTTATCTTACGTTTAGTATTTCTGGTACTTGAGATCGCAATGATGAAGCTTTTAGAGACCTTGACAATATCATTAAGGAGTTGAAATAGTGAATCAAGATGAACATAGACATATGTACTTTAGCGCAAGGCAGGTTGGAAAAAAATACTGATTGGTTGTTGTCTCATGAAAGAAACCTTGACTATACGTATGGCTTTCGTAATCCTGTTCATGCAGGAGTTTAGATCCGTATTTGCTTAGGAGGATTGTGGGTCTATAAATTCTCCTGGAAGTTGTAGCGTCTTAATGTCTGACTCCTGTATGTCAAGCATCTGCCTACGCTGCGCAATTTATCCAAATAAAATAAACGTAAGTCTGTCGACCAATTCCGACACTCTGCGCGAGTACCCTTCAACTATCAGTGGGATTATTCTACCAGATCAATAACTTGCGAGTGGTAGGCGGACGTACGAGATCACGACATGCCGAAGAATTAACAAGGGATTAGCATAGTTAAAGTATGCAATTACGTCCAAGGGCTGTAGTAATAGTCGAAAAACAGGAGACGTTTGCGATTCATTTTCGGGCAACAGTTGGGGGCACTGCTTCAGCAGTAGCGTTCTTAATAGGTTCCGCTTCTGTACATCGTATGAAACAGTCTACTTATGTTAAGAGGCCTGAGATCCATTCAATTCTGGCAGGCGTCCTACCAAATCAACTTTAGCTGTTTCCGCATTCCGTAGTGGACCTGTGGGATGTTTAGTACGTCAAGTAACCTAAGATTTCTGGAAGCTTATGAAGAGACATGTCCACTCCTTCACATCTTAATTGACACCAGGCTAGTAAAAATGTCCTGTCTAATGACTATTCACACACTTGAATCAGATGGTTTGTGGAACGTGCTGAAGACTATGTGATTATAACTTCTAATCATAATTGAAATATCCTTACGTTGTAGATCTGTTACATGATGAGGTTGTCGTGCCTGTAGGTAATCCTCGTTCTACTGATAAGAGAAAACGGACTGGTAGTGAATGGGTGTTTATTTAGATTGCGAGGCAGTCCCAGTGGGCGAGGGATTACCTGTTCAAACACACAAAGCTTTTCAACGTTCAATATAGGGTAATAGGAATTATGATGCCTATGTGAAATAAGGAAACGAATGAATACTTGGGCTCTGTTGTTTTGAAATATGATGAGTTATTTGAGGTCAACTTTTAACCAACCAACTTAAGCTATTACATTAACTTCCTCCTAGAAATATATGAACAGTACGAGGGTCGAATGCCTTTTATGTCAGCTACCGTTTGGAAGCTTGGTGTAGATATGCACGTTATAGTGAAGCCCAAGTCACTCAGGTAACGGATTGGTCAGCACCTTACAAGTGTGAAAGTTTTATTAATCACGAGTATTATGAATAAATAATCAGTGTAAGGAAATGGTGCTTTTATTTTGTCACACCTTATCCAGACGTGCATGCAATTTCTTAGGTACTTGAGTACATATGTGGCTCATGACCTATCCCGATTATTAATTAGTTTGAGTTCGGATATATGATCCCGTAGTTCATCTATTTAATCTTCTAAATCGAGCCTTTTACTGTCGATATGAGGGTTAATAAACTCACACTGTAGTCTCGGAGTCGTCCCGAAAACTAGTTCCGCTGCTGAACACTGACAGTCAGTTATGACAGTTGTTTGTATTCCTAACATAACTAATGGCAGGAATTCTGTCGATCGATTGGGGTTTGAGCGTGGAATGAGGGCAGCCTTTAGTTGACAGTGAAGACGTTCAACTATCTCATTAGCCTGAGGGTGATATGCAGTGCAACGCATACTATTGGAGCGTGGAAGCTTAGCTAAGTTGTTAAATAGTTCGGATTCAAACTGTGCTCCTCTATCCGTCGTTATTGTTATAGGTTTAACAAAAATGATCACCCAGTTCTGCATGAAAACGTTGTCCACTGTTTTGGCTGTGATGTCCATTATCGATATGGCTATAGAGAATCTCGTGAATCGTTCTATACATGTAAACAGATAATTAAAACCATTCGAATGCGATAAATGGCCGATTAAGTCGATACGCACACGAGCAAAACGAGTATCTGGTTGTGAAAAAACGCCAATGGGTGAATTTGTGTGACGGTTAGCATTTGACTGTTCACATACGGAACACACTCGAATCCATTTGTGTACAAACTTTTGTATATTCAGCCGTATATATATGACATTGATTAGTCTAGTCGAAGCTTTCTCGCCAAGATGAGAAAAAGAGCGAAAGTTGTTAAATGGTGATGTTCGCATACTTTTGGGGACGAAAGGAAAGGGCATTACCACAGTCGTGTCACAGTAAATCAGAATACCGTCAATAGACGATACTAACTGCTTTAGTTTGAGGCTAAGGTTGTTTATTGAAAGTAGGTTTCGTAATTCTTGATTTTTTTTCTTGCTTGTCTTTCAATGTCTCGAAATTTATTAAGAAAAAGGGAATTCAGCGAAGAAAATTTTCTTTTCGACGAAATCATTTACTTAAGCTGTACATTCGTACATATAGTTATATGGAAAATATATGTCTACAGGAGGCTAGGAAAGATTGCATTATAAATTGATTCGACAACAAATAACAAATGAGTTGATGTACTAATCAAGGGGTAAGGAAGAAAATAATTTATGGTTCAGATAATAGTCCAATTGATAGATATGAAGAAAAGCGACAAACACAAAGGTCATAATAATAATAATCTGAGTAATAATCAAGAAAACTTGTATAAGGCAATAATAATAATAACTGATTAGAGTTTAAATGTAAAGTAATAATTTGAAAAAACAAAAAACCAATAATAACCAAATGAAAGTGCAGAAAAAAACCAAAAACGTACCCAATGAGGGAATTAGGGCCAAGGAAGGGTGAGAGGTTGGACGAATCGTTTCTGCACTCAAAGTTCGGGCTTGAATTCATGGATTGCCAATGCCTCAGCAGTGCATATGCACTGATGCAATGATTTCGTGGAAAAGAAAATTTTCTTCGCTGAATTCTCTTTTTCTTATTCAATGACATTATGAGTTATTTTAGTTGTCTCGAAATTTATTGTAGACTGTTTTATCACGTTCATTTCGAATCGAGATAATGCATTTGGTTCCTGATTGTCTTGACCTTTGCATGTCGGATATCGTTTGTGAATTGTGATATATAGTGAAGGTGTCGGACTTCTCGAGATGAGTATTTGTTGACTCCCGCTTTTAGTGCATTAGTCAATGGTTTGTTATCTGTAAAACTATGAGGTCTTTGCCTCCTAATATGTGTCGAAAATGCGTAATGGTTAGGTAGATTCCAAGAAGTTATCGTCCGAAAGTAGAATACATTGTCTCTGCTTTAGCTAGTCTTGTATAGAAGGCAATTGCTTTGCAGGCGTTTTTAACTAGTTGGTTAAGGAACCCTCTGCTGTTTTGTCCGAAGCATCCATCATCAAAGCAAGTGGGGAAAGATAATTAGGATACATCAACTTAGATGCTTGAGACATTTAACGCTTCAGCTGTTTAATAGCCTTAACAGCCTCAGAAGTCAGTATGAGGGGGGTTTTAGTGGAGATTTTAGTAATCTTATAATTAAGATCATGAGTCAAATGAAGCTAGAACACCGTTGAAAACCTGGAAGCACTGGACGGCCGTCACTTCCAATTATGGTACTCCTCAACAGTGCGCATCCACGACCCCGCCTCGCGGGATTCAAACCCAGGACCTACCAGTCTAGAGCCAGAGCACTTAACCGATAGATCTCTGAGCCGGTATCCGGCGGTGTTTAGGGAATTTGTCAAAGGTTGTATTAATTGTGCACAACTAGGTATGAATCTTCAGTAAACGTTAACTAGACCTAAGAAAAATTCCAATTTGTGTTAGAGGGTTGGGTATGGGGTATTGTCTGATGGCGTCACTTCTTTGATCGATGTAACCTCTTATGGGCTTGTTGTGTGTCCGAGAAACTCTACAGTTCAAAAACCGAAAATACACTTTGGTGTATGTTCGTCCCGTTTTCATCCAGCCGTTTTAACGCTGCCGTCACATGCTGTTCGTGTGATTTTAAATCAGGACTAGCAGTTAACAAATCGTCTATATACCTTTGTCAGAACGGCATATCTCGAAGTAGGTTATCCATGAATCTTCGAAATGTTGTTGCCGCCTTCTTCATGTCGAGTGGCATGCTCACAAACTCGAACAATTCAAAAGGTGTAGTAATAACTGTCTTAGGGATATTTTCACCAGCTACCGGGGTATTGCGATATGCCCGAAGTCAATTTTAGTAAATGTTTTCATACCCTGTAAACCTTTTGTAAAACCTTAGACGTGCTGTATTTGGTACCGTTTGACGGTTGAAGGCTCTATAATCCCCGCACGGTCCTCAATCGGCTTCACTTTTCTTTGGGATCATATGCAAAGGGGATGCTCATTGATTACCAGAGGGACAGATAATACCCAGTTGTAGCACGTAGTCCAGTTCGGCTCTGACGATCTTAAGCCCATCAGGTGCTAGCCTCCTGGGTCTTGCAAACACAGGTGCACCTTCCGTTTTGATCGCTTATTTTTGGAAGGATCCAGTCTAGTTAAGTTTGAAAATTCCGTGAGTATATCCTGAAACTTTACTGTTGTTACTGACGGAGACTGTCTCAAGTTGAGAGATGTCACGTGACTTTCTTTGCCTTTTGTGTAATTCGAAGTTTCTTTCAGTGTTAAGCGTCGTTTTTTAGTGTCAACTAGAAATTTGTCTCTCGCTAAAAAGTCCATTTTCAGTACTGTCATTAATCGGCATAACGTGGTATTTTTTCGAGTTTTCTCATGTGTTTTATCCTCGTTCATTCACTATGACGGAACAGATGCATCTTTCCACCAAATTCTAACGTCTGGCTTCACGAATCCGTTTTAAACTTACAGGCGGCAAACGGAAGGTCAATAGCGAAGCATGATAAAGTGTATGTCTATCTTAACGAGGGTTAACGCAAACCCATTTACTGGACCTCCGTTCTTACAGATGTTTCTACGCCAATCATTGGTATCGACCTGCTGTAACATCATAATCTACTCATCGACACACACAAACGAAGTTTAGTGGACGGAAATACTAACTTATCTGTTTGTACAACTTCTTTTTCCGGTTGTAGATTATCTCCATTACAGTAAGGAAAACAGTAGTTCCATACTACCAACAAATATTCGATTAGTGCCCTGAGATATACCAAACACAACCGAAATTGGCGTGTGTAGCCAGCAATGTTCAATGTCATATGACGACTACAGGACCACCTGTATTCTCGAAAGCAGGCCGACTTACTCCCGAAAAGCTGAGGTCGGTTTACACCATGTTACACTTAAACAACTTAACTTCACAGACTCATTTTATCTTCACCACACATATATAACACATAGAAATTTATATTTGATTATCCTTTGCAATTAATTGTGACTATCATAGCATCATTCTAATTTATTATTGCAGAAATGTTTATTCTAATACCCGGTTTCACTCTGTTTACTGTTAAATGATTCAACATGTATTTATCCGAGTGCACTAAAGGATTATTACTATTATTCTTTCTCTCCCTTTTTTGATTATTGGTTTAATTCCGAGGTCTATATCCATTATATTATTATCATGGTTGGACCCTTTCACTAGGTGTTCATTCCTTTTCTTTCGTTTTTCCTTCGGAACAAATATTATTCTTGATATTAAGAAGTTTTTAACAAAGATAATAACTTATGTCACGCTTAAATCAACTTCTCGGACTCGTTTTATCTTATTTATTCATATACGACTCATAACTATTGATTATCCTTTGCACTTAATTGGGACTTTCATAGCATCACTCCAATCCATGACTGCACAAACACTTATTCTAACGTCATAACTTAGCGCAATAATAAGTTGTTTACTTATTAACTTATTTTGTTTTTTTTAATTTTTGTTACTCATTTGGCGATACATACATGGTCGTTTATTCTTGTTCTGTGTTCATAGACATCTTTAATAAGTTATTTACGTATTTCACATCTCCGTCATTTTTATTTCCTTAGTTTCTTCCTTTCCTTCTTTAAAATCAATTCAATATTCTTCTCACTTACACAGAACCTGATTTATTATTATTCTATTATTATTATTGTAATGTTAACATTATTAACACTTGTGTATTATTACACTTCCGAAGAAGCTCGGAATGGTTTCTTCACGAAACTTATGAACCCGCAAGATGTTTGTGAATAACAATCATAAGTGCAAGTTATTCTGAAGTCCGTCAAAATCGTTTTCTGTTGCTAATCAGTGTCCTTTTGAAAACAGAAATAAATTTGTAGTCTTGTAGAAACCTTTCGTGCTTTTGATGCCTGGTTGAGCGTTCTCAGCAAGGTTTGTGTTCGGATATTCGCTAAGCAGTAACTTCCGCTATTCCTTCTAGTCTGTAAGAATCTAAACAGTTTATGATAATTGTTCATAATATGTTTTCAGTCTTCAGCAATAAGGACAGTAGGCTGGTGAACCTGTGTTAATCCTGGCAGGTTGCCTTTTAGTGAAGGCCCAGCTCCTTCTTGAAAATGTTAACTGATGGGGCTGATACCACTTGTTCAGTAAGGCGTTCTAGTCATTGACCAACAGATGAGAAAAACGAGACCCCACTTTAAGTTCATCAAATCGTGTTTTGTGAACCTTCTTGCTATGAACTCGGAGGTTATCAGTGCTGCGGGGAGCAAAAAGATAAGACATATTAACACACAAATCATAATTGAAGATACGAAATCCCAGTATTAGATCACTTCGTGTCCTACAAAAGACAAGGGGAAAAGGTATAGGCTTTTTAAACGCTCATCGTAAGGGAGTTTAGAAAGACTCTTCGCTAATTTCGTCTCCGCACGCTAGACACACTCAAGTGAGTCAGTATCCTTTGTCAGACATGGGCAAGCTACTTGGATACAGTACTCTAAGTGTGGTCTTACGTAGGTAGGATATAAAATTCGAGACATCTCGTCAAAGCATTTAAATGCACGGCGAAGTGACTATAATGCACGATAACTTTGGGACGCAACTGTGATGCAGTGCGAAGTTGTTTTCAAGTCATGACTTATTATTATTCCTAAGTCTTCGTGTTCTTGAACGCGTGGGAGAGATGTACCATCAATCGTATAATGGTAACTACTAACGTACCCGATGTGCATGAGCACTCTCTTCCTAGAATTAACTTCTCAGCCCCAACCACAAGCCCATCTACTTAATTCGTCTAAATCAGCTTGGAGATGAAGACGATCAGCCTCACTTCTTATTGTTCTCTAGATTTTGACATCATCCGCAAACAATAATGTCGACGACTTAAGCAATAGCGGTAGTTCATTAACATAGAGAAGGAAAAGTAGAGGACCCAAGGTGGTGCCTTGGGGTACACCACTTTTGACTGGTCTCCATTCGGATAGAGTTCCATTAACTCTCACTTTCTGTCTGCGGTCACATAAGAAGTTTCCTATCCATTCCTGTACAGCACCTGTTGTTCCGGAGCTCGAGAGCTTCTGCAAAAGACCTACGCGTGAAGCCTTGTCAAACGCTTTGCTAAAATCTATGAATACCACAGACAGGCCGTTATCTCGGGCTACTGTCCAATCCTCTCTCGCAACAAGTAAGTTAGTCAAGCATGAACGCTTGTCACGAAACCCATGTTACTCGGAAGTTAACAGATTGTACGAAACTATGTGACTTAGTAACTTAACCCGAATTATCTTTCCAAGTAACTTAACGACTATACTGGTTAGACTGATAGGCCGGTAGTTGAATATGATCCGTCTCTGACCATCCTTAAACATAGGGCTGACCATGGCGTCTTTCCAACCTCTAGGGAGTTGAGAGAGTGAAAGGGACTTGTTGAAGAGAGTTGTGAGTGGTCTTGAAATAATATCCGCAAGCGATGACAGCAAATGTGGATGTCACCCATCGGAGTCCGTTATCTCACAAGGTTTAAGGTTAGCTAGCAATTGAAGAACAGTTTCCCCAGTCACATGTACAGATCCTATGTCTGGTATCTTAGTGTGATTGGGACAAGTATTTGTAACACTACACGTAGAGTGGACTTCGCAAAAATAGTTTGAAAAAGTCTTAGCTTTTGCTTGATCTGATTCAGCTAGTAAATCCGAGTTGACATTTATTCCGGATTTTTCATGTACGCACTTAAATGATGCCTGTCCCGTTGACAAGAATAAGTCCCAGAAGTTTTCCCTACTCTTCAACAACTTCCGGTTTCCCTTACTAATCCATGGAGGGCAATGCGATAGCTTGCGTGTTGACCATGGGATAAACGGTTGTGTTACGAACTTGAATGTAGCCTTAAACTTGTTCCATTTGTCTTCGATCGATCCATCAGCATCAGCCGACCAGTCAATCGGGATAGCACAGTCTCTGATTGCCAGAATATTAGCTCTCCAGATATTGTGACGGGGTGGGGCAGATGCAAATTGTATACCATGTGTCCGGAACCTAAAGGAAAGTAAAACGTGACGTGTATTTCGAAAATCATACTAATGAAAATATTTCCTTGAGATTCTGGAAGAATACTTGGTGAGACTATAATTTATGGACGACCATTGAGAGACGCTAGAGTGACATCGGGGTGTCCACATTATCCGAGACCTATTACCTTATACTTGATTGGTTCATCCACAAATTATAGTCTCGCTGAATACTTCAAACACAGGTAATAAAGAACGAGTAATTCTTTTTTTCTTCAATATAATTTGGGGTTTGAAGGCTCCAGACCTTGTACAGTGACCTTGGGCTGCCTTAAGTTGATGCTTGCATAAGTGTCCGTTTGAGGTATTTCCCTATCCCGCCCAGGTACACAAAGCTTAAGTTTTATGCAAAAATGACACTATTCTATTAAGTGTCCATATTATTATAACTTATTTTAAACTTGCTTTTATCATATATCATTCGTTGCCCTTGAAATAAAGTGTTTAAACACCTGCATGAATTCCTGTATAGTACCCCTATATTTGGGGATTTAGTTGTAGATTGGCAGGAAGTCTGCATAGTGATTATATTGAGTCATAGTACACAAAGTGAAAGGTGGAAGGCAATGTAGCTATTCAAACTCGCCAAAATCGGAATTTAAAATGTCACTTGTTAGTCAAACTTGAGACGATTAAGCATATATATAGACGTAAGTGACGTAGAGTAAAGTCATTTTTACTGGTACAGTTCCATTCATTTTCTGGCTTCCTCTAAATTTCGAGGTAACTGTCATCGTGATACGTCCATGCGCGAAGCTACTATTTAACAACTCCAAGATGTTAAACGAAACTACCATCCTCTTCTGCCTAGCTCCGACAAATAGAGTACATAGCTTCGTAATAGTAGCTTTGTTGATGATGGCCTCAGTATATTTATTTATTTATTTGAACATAAACATTGGTACAAGAGGTCACCAAATATGTATGCTCGACACAACAATGAGGTTGTGAAGAGATAGAAAATGTAATGCGCATATAATAAGAGAATGACAACGAACAAAAATTAGTGTATGAGTGAATTAATTATTATTATTATAAGAATAGTGATGGGAGAAACAGTTATTTGGAAAAAATATAACCGGGACGAATTTCAATTAAAAAAGTTAAGTTTACTTTTATGAAGAAAATAGGAGAACTCTACAACAGAATCGACACTAGCTTCTGTTCTAAGCCATGTCTGATAACGTCTGTAACCACTGTGTCTCACCATCTCTAAGACCCTTACCAGGGAGTCGTGAAGGACCAACAGAAGTCAGCTCTGTATATTTTTCTTTCATGCAACGACATCATGTCATATCTTGAACACCTCTCCTTTTTTTAACCGGTCCCAGAGTCGGCGAATAGTGCACAGTGGGACGACATCCGTAGAACATGTCCAAGCCACCGAAGTCGATGTTTCAAGATAGTGACATTAATTGAATTATCGTCTCTGTCCCCTAACACACGATGCCGACCCTCTGCCTTACTAACATAGTGTTGCTACTGGATGTCAGCGATTCTTCGGGGACAACAATAATCAAACACAGAGTCGTCCAACATTTTCAACTCGAAGAGGTCAGGTTTCACAAGCATAGAGCAAAACTGCTCTCACCGACGCGTTGTAGATCCGACCTTTTACAGCCAGACTAACATCACGAAGGCGCCAAAGATGGCTGAGATTGGCATAAGCCGCTCTGGCTTTCACTATACGTGCATCGATCTTATCACTCACGCCACCACCAGCACTTATGTAGCTACCTAGATACACGAACTTCTCAACTACTTCAATCTGCTCACCACCCAGGGTGGGTACAGGATTAGAATCCTGCCAGTCTTCTAGGAGTACTTTGCACCTCGAAGGTGCAAAACACATACCATACCTACGGACACTGATTGCCAACTGATTAAGTGTGGATTGCATAGCTTGGCAATTATCGCACAGTAAGACAATATCATCCGCATACTCAAGGTCGAGAAGTCTTTCTCCAGGCAACAGATCCACACCGCCATTACTTACATCCATCACAGCTGTTTCCAGAATGTCATCGATGACAAAGTTGAAGAGGAGTGGTGAGATTGGGCAACCCTGCCTAACCCCACTGCTTGGATGGAACAATCGAGAGTGGTGGTTGTATGACCTCACTTTGCCTGAGGTGTTTCTATATTGGGCTTTTAAGATGTTAATACACTTCTCAGGCACACCCTTCTTCAATGGGCAATCCCAGTGGATAGTCCTGTCCAACGAATCGAAGCAGCCGTGATGTCAAAAAACACTATGATTGTTGGCTTGTGATATGTATGATGGTGTTCTAACACTTGGCGGAGGGTGATTTTATTTATTTATTTCATTTAAACACAAATATTGGTACAAGGAGACACCAGATATATATGCGCTGCACAAATCTCATTTGATTTGTGGGAGGGTTGTGATACTGCCCGGGTGCCCAGACCGAAGCAAGTGGTTTTCTTAGGAATCCACACCCTGAGCCTCTGATCTAAAGGTCTAATCCACAAGGCAGTGGAGCATCGTAAGGCGATGCAGTCCCATGGTAGTCGGTGATCAACGATTGACTCATACGCCATTTGTCTCTTTAGGATCTTGGAGCCCATATGCGCCATTGGTTTGGAATCAGTGTTTTCCAACTCCCTTAGGTGGACCCTCCGTATCCACCAACCCGGTTAAAGCGCCGGAGATTCACTTTTCGTCTTCTGAATTTCGTAAACAACACCCCTGCCGCGAGGCAGTGAGTAGGATTTCCCTGACAGTGGTTGGATACGCGTGGCCATGTGAGAGCATTTCGAGAGGAAGAGCTGACTCTCCCAACTCTTGGCTGTACCAGAGCATTAGGGTCGATGGCCCTAGTGGCGTTTGAATTATTGTCATATAATACTTTGACCTTGGAGTTAAACCTAATAATGCAATAATTGGTAAGCATATATATATATATATATATATATATATATATATATTCAGTGTCTCGTATTTCTGCTCCCTTTAGAAATATCTTATAGTAACCGATAATATATTTTTATGAACATCGATTGTATATATTTTGTTACTAGTGCATAATATCAGTAGGTTTCCGGAGGAAACTTTGTTCATGTATTTCTTTGTAGAATGTTCATAACACTTGTGTATAAACAATATGCGATGTATTTTTCGGAAAGAATAAACTGATTGTGTAAAAGTTCCGTACAACTTATGAAGTACAGCAGAATAAAGTGACTTATTTGTTCAGAAAATAGGAATTAGTTCGACATAGACGGAGAGTTTCCTTAGCTGATTATCCTCGCTTTCTAAAATTTAGCGATAAACTTCGGCATTAGTTAATTTATGGTTCTAGCACAATTAATTTTATGAAGACATGTCAGATTCACGGAACTTCCCATACATTATCCTTGTTTGACTACCATATGCCGTAGTTAAATAATAAGAGCGTGTAGAAATCAAATTAAAGGACCGTCGGTAATAAAATAAACGTTTATTTCACTACAAAAATCGTCATAATGCGTTTTCATCAAATTGGTCGAGGTAGTGGCATAGCAAGGCATCGATAAGTTCATATTCGTAAGTCTGGCGAATGGTCGAGATTTGACCTACACAAAGTTTGGAGTCCTGAGCGTTCATCAATCTTCAAGTAGTCATTATCTCTAAGACTTGCAAGGAATATGTAAAACGGATCTGTCCTGTATACGTAAAAAAACGAGTTGGTAACTGTCGATGCGGAAATAACACGAAAGTTAGATACACAATTTCGTCAACTAGTATAAGAAGCTATCTTAACGAAAACTGATAAAATATTTGGTACATAGCAATGTGTAATTACGTTTGTATGCAATTCCAAAAATGTGAATTTTGTTGAAACTAGTATCTTTTGTTACTTTATATACTTCTACAAGGTACCGGTAATTATATGAGTAAAAACTTTTGAAATTCATTTGTAGAGGACGAAGAATACAGTTCACATACGCCAGCTAAGAGAAAAAACGAAGAATTGTGTACAAACTTTGATAATCAAGAGACAGTTTCCTCATCAAAAATATCACGCCTAAGCGATCATATAGAAGAAAATGCGTCTTTTAGTATTCCTACAAGCAAAAGCTTTCCCCCACCGCCTCCAGGAAATCCAGATTTTATGGAAGGGGTTTCTAAGGTTGATGTTTTGGTTCAGGACAGTCCAGAAGCTCATGAGGCACGCGATTTATCGGACAAACTATGCAAAATGGGTGGTTATTTATATTTAGAGGGTCAATTGTTTCCTGCAACCGATTCAACATCTGAAAATGAACAAGAACCTGAGAATTTAGAAGCGAATCGCAGCGAAAAGATATCAAAACCATCTAAAAGGCCTTTACGTTTCAAAGGTAGTCAACCAGTCTCCATAACACAACGAAATGTAGCAGCTCTGGTTAACTCTGATTATTGTGTAACGTACAAGGCTGATGGCACTCGTTATCTTATGCTCATAATGGGTCCTGGTCGTGTCTATCTAATAGATCGGGGAAATTTTGTTTATAAGCCAAATGTTTTGCATTTTCCGACGGTATCGTGGATTCGCGAAAATGAAAAACGTGGTCCAAATTCTGGTCGTCCAGACTTCCTAAATGATCCTGATGGTCACTTATTTAATACGCTTTTGGATGGTGAACTTGTACTTTGTCATGACCATTCCAAACCGCCTAACATATCTACATCAGAAGTATCTGGAACACCTAGATTCTTAATCTATGATATAATTACTTTAAACAATAAACCCATTGGTCGGTCTGCATTTTTTGAACGTTATTCTACAATTGACAAACAAGTTATATGGCCCAGGAATACCGGTGGTCACTTGGGACTAGTTGACTTTAGTACTCAATCTTTTTCGGTCAGGCGAAAGCATTTCGCGCACTGCAAGATACTGAAGAGGTAAAATTAACCAGTATATTTCTTGTATTTTGATAATAAAATGGACTATATCTAGTCACGACAAACATTTTCGAGTATTCGTGTATGAACTGCATTCCTGTAAACAATACTGCTTCGTAGTTCAGTTCAAGTTAAAAGTGAGTCACTTGATTCACAGAAAATAACCACAGCCCCACCTTTCTGTGAAGTAGAATATTGTTATTTACTGGTAGATTTCTAGCTATTTCCTTCATACACACTATTTGAAATCATATGTCAACAACCGATTTTATGTTTCATATGGTTTCAGCTACTCAAACCTGCGTTCTTGCAAAGTTTGGACCACTCAACAGATGGCCTTGTATTTCAGCCTTGTGGTCCTGAAGATTTTTATGTTCTTGGAACCTGCCCACAAACGTTAAAATGGAAACCTCCAAGTATGAACACAATTGACTTCAGATGTAAAGTGGAATATCAACGAAAAGTTGGGTAAGGCTACAACTTATTCTTCTATTACCATTCGTCCAAGTTCGTTGTTTTTTTCCGTTATACGTGTTAATGATATGACGTAAGGGATTGATAAGAACATAGACTATTGTTACTTCTAGTAACTTATCTCTCAATAAACAACAGAAAGATAACTGGTTCGTGACTACAAAGAATTATTATTTAGGAACAATACAAATTTTCGTATACGTTTATAACCAACCTGAAATCATAAAAGAAAAATTGCTGGATGGTTATCCCTGATTAGTCTAGCGGCGAAATGAATCAGCAATAAGGTTACTCAAATCACGTGTGAAAAAGAAAATCTGCTTCATCAACTTATAGTCTAAACTATCGGTTTCTCAATTCAGTTACTCTTATAGATGATTTCGCTGCAAAGGCGTTAGCAATTCATCTTTTCAAAACTGAGCAAAAGCTTCGCGTCATGCTGTCGTCATATCATGACTCTACTACCTAATTTTTCTCTTAGTCATTCGGTCACTGATATTTTATCTTAATGTTTTTTAATTTTTTAGTCCTTTGTTATCACCACCTTTATGTTTTGAATTTATTCTTCATCTTTCTCATACTCCTTAAGTGGATAATTAACTCTCACACATTTCTTCTTTACTTCTTGATCGTTAGGCAACCCTATATCGATCCTTGAAGTTGTGTACTATTTATATTTTACGACAGACTAAGAACAGTAATAGGTGTCAGTGAGTAAGCAAGCGACACAGACATTTAAAATTCGGACCCCGACTCCCCAACACGCTAATAAACCGTCAATTTAAAAGGACAATTTGTTACTGCAATAAATTAACTGGCTGAATATAGTACATCCAAAGTGGGTAACGTCGACTTAATATAGATCTAAATGTTACATATATTATAAAATCTTCGTAATAGTATTAAATGTTTAGATGTAAATATTAAAATCATGTGCTATTCCACGTAGATAGTCGAATGTCGTTCTGTTTTTGTAATATTTTACGACCAGTTTGAAACGTACAGCTATTTCCCTATACTTCCTTTTCAAGCGTTATTGTTGGATTCTTGCAACAGACTGTTCGATTTTCCTAAGATGTGAATACATATCACATGCGTGTGGAAAAGTCAGTTCCGTATGTCATTCGCACTCTAATTGATAACCTATTACTTTCCATAACAACCTTGGTGAGTAGTACTAATGGGCTGACTTAAAGCCTCCATGCCACCTCTCCACTACTTTGTTCGTTTCCAGAAGGATATCCACAACAGAGGGTGAACCAAACGTATTTCACACCAATAAAAACGTTATCCCCCCTTTCAATCTTCACCTTCATTAATATGCCCCCTTATTAGTGTGAACCTATTTACATATATCCTTTAGTTTGTACGTCTAAAATGGTAGATGTGGTTCGCGATAACAAGAGGCAAGTTGTTTCTCTGATTATTGTACATTCTATCAGGTACGTTGGCTCTTTGTGTGAAAAACATATTACAGAATATACTTTCAGTTGATTGTTGCAATTCGGATTTGGATGCGTACTGTTCCATTTTTTTGCCACAGTAGAGGGGCACTTCTGAAGATCACTCCTCATTACGCATATTTTTTATCTATTAAGAGAATTTCACGGACAGTAATTAAATTAGTTTTCGTTTAAAGCTTAAATTACCTTACCAAAAGTTTGAAATTCAAAGCACTAATCTCTTCAGAACGTATCTAGGACAAATCGAAATTCCATCCTATCGTTTTAGCAGATTGGATTACTTGTTAACTTGTTATACTACAAATCTAAAAAAGAGACGGGGTCTGTCATCTAAAATATTTGAAAAAAGTGGTTTGATAGCTCTATACTTTTGAGGTCAACTGCTAAATTAAAATGTATTTGTGAACTTCAGTACATTTATAAGATGCTATGCATTAACGTCCAAATAGGTGTTCAGAAAATCAAAGGGAAGATTTGAATGTCCACTACTTTGCATTAAATAAACACATTACTGTGGAAGCAGCTAAGACCTAACTTTTATGTTCTTATCTCTAGTATACATTTGAATCCCTAACAAACTCTCTAAAACATTAAATAGGAATAATATATTTGTAAAATCTCAGCGAATGAAATTGAAGTAAATCTAACGTTTCGCTTAACAATCTGGTCCAAGCTTTTTCAAGGAATTATAATCAAACATCAAAATTATCGAATATAAACAGGTACATGGTTCTTCGTTTCATTGTACACTGAATAGGTCATCCAATCAACGTTAAAAATGTCTAGACTAGGTATATGTATTAGTGTGTAAGAGATTTGTGATGTGTTCATATAACATATTGTATATAAACGTAAGTGGTGAGAGGAGAAATTTCATTCACAATCTATTGTCTCTTATCGGTGAATTTTTAAGAAAACATACAATTTCTAATATATGATATGAATTATATATGTCATAGCATGTATAAAATGAAGATAATTAAACAAAATAAAAATAAAAGAGTGAAATTTGAAGAGGACGAATGTAATTTGAAACTGAATATATGTGTTATTTTAATGTTCCAATTAATTGCTTAACGAATTTCGATAAGACAACTGATCAGAATCATTGAATGTAATTGTTGTCACTCAGATAATACGAGATAGATAAGACGGAAAGGAGTTCAGGTTTTTATTTATTAATGATTAGCTGCCATGGTACAGCTAATTGTATTCCATTCCTCCTATTGGTATTGTTTGAATTAGCCCATATGTATAGGGCTTCGGCTGTTTTTCTTTCTTTGTAAGAATTGAATGCTTTTTGAAGGATTCTTGTGCCATCGAAATCAATTGTACGACCCGATTCTATCAAGTGTAATGTTATCGCTGACTTGTTCTCAAGTTTCCTTACTTCATCTGAGGACTTAGGAATGTGTTTCAAGCATTGTTTGTGTTCCTTCACCCTCATGTTCAGTTGCCTTGATGTTTCACTTACATACGTTGCATTACAGTCACTACATCTGATTTCATAGACACAATTCTGTTGTTCTTCTTTGTGGATTGGATCTTTAATTCTTACTAATTTCGATCTTAGAGTATTGTTTGTTCGAAAAAATACTCTAATATTTTGATTATTTAAAATTCTTCTAATGTCTTCTGAAACACCTTTCCGATATAGGATCACCACTGTGTTAACCCATTCCTTTTTCTTTAATCCTTTTGTATTATTAATGCCGTTTTTTCTTTCATTCTTAATTATTCTTTTAATAAAATCCTTTGGATAATTGTTCATCATTAGAGTAGATGTAATTAAATTCATTTCCATATCGTTTGGTTCAGTGACAAGTTTTTGAGCTCTTGTGATCATATTTTTGGCCATTGTCACTTTGGTCGAGTGTGGATGTGCCGACTTAAAATCTAGAAATTTCCCTGAATATGTCGGCTTTCGGAAAATACTAATTTTTAAACTATCATAATCTTTCCTTTCAACTAAACAGTCTAGAAAAGGTAGTTTGTGTTCATAAGATTCCAACTCCTTGGTGAACTTGATTTTTTCATCAAAGTTGTTGACATGTTTAGAAAGTTCGTCCAAATGATCTCGTTTTATAATGACAAAAGTGTCATCAACATATCTTAACCATACTTTTGGTGTATGAAAACACATTGAGATTGCACTAGTTTCCAATGAATGCATGAATAGGTTAGCAACAATTGGGGAAACCGGTGATCCCATAGCTACACCTTCTGTCTGTCTGTGTAAATCTCCTCGAAAACTGAATACAGTTGAATGTAAACATAGATCCAACGCTTTAATAATATCCGAGGTAACTAGAGGACAGTGTTGTTTAAGTTCAATGTCAAAATCTAAGAGATTATGTATAATATCTAAAGTTTCCTTAATTGGAACATTAGTGAATAATGAGCATACATCAAAATTTGCCATTATTTCATTTTCTTCTATGCGGATATCAAAGATAACATCTTTAAAATCATTAGAATTTTTTATTCCGTATTTGATTAAGCTTTCATATGATTTAAGAATCTTAGCTAGGTATCTAGAAAGATTGTAGGTTGGTGAATTAGTATAATCAACAACAGGTCTTATTGAGATATCTGTTTTATGTATTTTAGGTAGTCCATAAAATCTACATGGTTTGTTGCTTTTTGGATATAGAGAAAACCATAGAGATAGTCCTAGTTTCAGTTTCAAAGTCTGTAGCATTTTGGCTGTTTCGGCTTTCAACGTATTCAAAGTTGCTCAACAGCAGTGGTCCACATAATATCATAAGATCCAGTGTGGAGATGTTCATTGACTTTTTTTTTCAAAGATGCATAGCAACAGTAATTTTTCCCTTGTCAGCTCTCATAACAATTTTTCTGTCTTTACGTAGCTGTTTTAGAGCATACATTTCTTCTTTAGAGTCAATGAACATCTCCACACTGGATCTTATGAAAAAATCATGAATAACAAATGTAGAGCAACTTTGAATACGTTGAAAGCCGAAACAGCCAAAATGCTACAGACTTTGAAACTGAAACTAGGACTATCTCTATGGTTTTCTCTATATCCAAAAAGCAACAAACCATGTAGATTTTATGGACTACCTAAAATACATAAAACAGATATCTCAATAAGACCTGTTGTTGATTATACTAATTCACCAACCTACAATCTTTCTAGATACCTAGCTAAGATTCTTAAATCATATGAAAGCTTAATCAAATACGGAATAAAAAATTCTAATGATTTTAAAGATGTTATCTTTGATATCCGCATAGAAGAAAATGAAATAATGGCAAGTTTTGATGTATGCTCATTATTCACTAATGTTCCAATTAAGGAAACTTTAGATATTATACATAATCTCTTAGATTTTGACATTGAACTTAAACAACACTGTCCTCTAGTTACCTCGGATATTATTAAAGCGTTGGATCTATGTTTACATTCAACTGTATTCAGTTTTCGAGGAGATTTACACAGACAGACAGAAGGTGTAGCTATGGGATCACCGGTTTCCCCAATTGTTGCTAACCTATTCATGCATTCATTGGAAACTAGTGCAATCTCAATGTGTTTTCATACACCAAAAGTATGGTTAAGATATGTTGATGACACTTTTGTCATTATAAAACGAGATCATTTGGACGAACTTTCTAAACATGTCAACAACTTTGATGAAAAAATCAAGTTCACCAAGGAGTTGGAATCTTATGAACACAAACTACCTTTTCTAGACTGTTTAGTTGAAAGGAAAGATTATGATAGTTTAAAAATTAGTATTTTCCGAAAGCCGACATATTCAGGGAAATTTCTAGATTTTAAGTCGGCACATCCACACTCGACCAAAGTGACAATGGCCAAAAATATGATCACAAGAGCTCAAAAACTTGTCACTGAACCAAACGATATGGAAATGAATTTAATTACATCTACTCTAATGATGAACAATTATCCAAAGGATTTTATTAAAAGAATAATTAAGAATGAAAGAAAAAACGGCATTAATAATACAAAAGGATTAAAGAAAAAGGAATGGGTTAACACAGTGGTGATCCTATATCGGAAAGGTGTTTCAGAAGACATTAGAAGAATTTTAAATAATCAAAATATTAGAGTATTTTTTCGAACAAACAATACTCTAAGATCGAAATTAGTAAGAATTAAAGATCCAATCCACAAAGAAGAACAACAGAATTGTGTCTATGAAATCAGATGTAGTGACTGTAATGCAACGTATGTAAGTGAAACATCAAGGCAACTGAACATGAGGGTGAAGGAACACAAACAATGCTTGAAACACATTCCTAAGTCCTCAGATGAAGTAAGGAAACTTGAGAACAAGTCAGCGATAACATTACACTTGATAGAATCGGGTCGTACAATTGATTTCGATGGCACAAGAATCCTTCAAAAAGCATTCAATTCTTACAAAGAAAGAAAAACAGCCGAAGCCCTATACATATGGGCTAATTCAAACAATACCAATAGGAGGAATGGAATACAATTAGCTGTACCATGGCAGCTAATCATTAATAAATAAAAACCTGAACTCCTTTCCGTCTTATCTATCTCGTATTATCTGAGTGACAACAATTACATTCAATGATTCTGATCAGTTGTCTTATCGAAATTCGTTAAGCAATTAATTGGAACATTAAAATAACACATATATTCAGTTTCAAATTACATTCGTCCTCTTCAAATTTCACTCTTTTATTTTTATTTTGTTTAATTATCTTCATTTTATACATGCTATGACATATATAATTCATATCATATATTAGAAATTGTATGTTTTCTTAAAAATTCACCGATAAGAGACAATAGATTGTGAATGAAATTTCTCCTCTCACCACTTACGTTTATATACAATATGTTATATGAACACATCACAAATCTCTTACACACTAATACATATACCTAGTCTAGACATTTTTAACGTTGATTGGATGACCTATTCAGTGTACAATGAAACGAAGAACCATGTACCTGTTTATATTCGATAATTTTGATGTTTGATTATAATTCCTTGAAAAAGCTTGGACCAGATTGTTAAGCGAAACGTTAGATTTACTTCAATTTCATTCGCTGAGATTTTACAAATATATTATTTCTATTTAATGTCTTACATCAACTCGGCGCTCAAATGTTGTAAAACTATTCGCTCTAATTTAGACGGAAGTTCTTATATAAACTCTCTAAAAGTTATCTCTTGTTTGTTCACTTTCAAAACAACGATTTAAAATATTATTGGCAAAAAATGTTGCATTCCTCTTTGATGTATAATAAAGTCACACACACCACCTCAGGCTGGATTAATTATAGGGTTGCGTAACAGTTAGAAAGGTATATAATAATAGCGTTATTTTAGGTATGATAGAGAGCTAATAGAAATATATTAAAAGGCTTGAAGACTAACATTTTGTAACGTTAGTAGAATGGTACACTGAGAACTGAACTCATCTTTTTATTACTTTAGTGAAATTCCGGGTTACGTTGGACTTCTCTTTCTTGGTGGTCTTACGGTGCCATCTGCCAAGCTGGCACATGTTAGTTCACGTGATAAAGTTTTAGACGGAAAAATTGTAGAATGTGTATGCGTTCCTGGTGTCGGTTGGAAAGTTTTACGTGTGCGCACTGACAAGACAGAGCCGAACTATCACAAGTCAGGAGTCGGTAAGTTTTCATTATTGAGTTCTTGTTATTTGGTGAATGCTTGAAATCAAGTAAAATACATACTCAAAGGACAAATCGATTGTATATCAAGATGATTTAAAATAGAAACGGGGTATTCTAGATTAATCAAAATTATAGAAGTTTGTTATTATTATTACTTAAACATAAATATTGGTACAAGGGGGCACCAGATATATATGCGCCGCACAAATCTCATTTGATTTGTGGGAGGGTTGTGATACTGCCCGGGTGCCAAAACCGAAGCAAGTGGTTTTCTTAGGAATCCACACCCGGAGCCTTTGACCTAAAGGTCTGATCCACAAGGCAGTGGAGCATCGTAAGGAGATGCAGTCTCATGGTAGTCGGTGATCAACGACTGATTCATACGCCATTTGTCTCTTTAGGATCTTGGAGCCCATATGCGCCATTGGTTTGGAATCAGTGTTTTCCAACTCTCTTAGGTGGACCCTCCGTATCCACCAACCCGGTTAAAGCGCCGGAGATTCACTTTTCGTCTTCTGAATTTCGTAAACAACACTCCTGCCGCGAGGCAGTGAGTAGAATTTCCCTGACAGTGGTTGGATACGCGTGGCCATGTGAGAGCATTTCGAGAGGCAGAGCAAACTCTCCCCATCCTAGTCACGTAAGGTCTAGAGCCTTATCGACCGACTTTTCATTCATACATTAGATCCAACCGTTGCACATATCATTATTTGCTAGTTGATTACACGATACGTAAACAATGCTTTAAAGACACTAATGATGAAATACTTGCAACTTACGCATTCATTCCACTTCTAACCTATTTACTAAGTATGTGCTTCATATACACGGAATTGAGTCACACTATGTGAATGCTAGTGATATTATGTTGTGTGCTACTGATGTCGACAGATATAAGTAGTATGTATCATCAATCGAAGGTGAAATGCCTGGAGATAGGTTAGGAAGATCGAAGAAAAGAGAACGAGAACAAAGAATGATTGGTGTGGAAACGATGGAACAATCAAGCCTGAGACAATTAATTGAAATTTTGCGAATGAAGTGTTTACTTTATGGTTCTCAGGTTTTCTAAGACATTCGGTTATCCCCACTGGTGTTCTCGTTCACTGCAATGTCACCCGACCTCCTAAACTAAAGTAGGTGGTACAGAGCTAGTCACAAGCCGAGTACTTCAATCAGTAAGCCGTTGCTTCAGAATTTACTTCCAAACATCATTTTTCACAGATGTGTATCAATACAGATTCGATTGATGCACAGTATACTTGCTGTTTGGTAGACGGGGACATCCTACCCACACTAGGACTAAACGGCCATCCAGTGCTTCCAGATTTTCAAATGTGGTCTAGCTTAGATCGACTCAAGAATTCAACTATTAAAATTACAGGTTTCTCAATTTGGCAAAAACCAAGTGACTTTAACCATATAGTGATTTTGTCACCCACCGGGACTTTCGAGATAAGATAAATAATCAACATGATCACTTTAACATTTATGAAGAAATACTTTAGAAAAACATAAGGATAAATACGTGCTTGAATGCTTAACCGTACTCATAGCTAATGCGACCACTATAGTATTAATTGTTAATATTTCTAAGAAATCGTAACTTTCTTTTACATGAATAGTGACAGATAAACTAATATTTACTGTACCTTAGTAGTACTAAGTTTTACGGGCTCTCCACAACTAAATTATTTATGCGTAGTCCGGACGGTAAGACTAATAATCTTGAGAGCATCATATCGAAGAATAGGTGACTGTCTGATCCAATCAAAAAGGTAATACTTTTTTGATAACTGCATGTGGTTATTTAAGAATGTTAGTTAACAGTAACCATGTTTTATATTATACACTAGCCATTATCGAAAGTATCATGTATCCTGTAACAGCTGAACAGCTGGTTATGTGTGTTCGACAACGTCAGAACAAGACAAATCCACAACAACAAGCCTCTTCTTCTCGAGAACCTACTGGAACACATCACAAATAATGATCTCATGATCTAGAAACTATAACCACCTAACTTGTTTGTAAAAATTGCATGATTATCAGTCTGTTCAGTACAGTATTTTCTTTCTGAATTAAATATGAATATCATTCCTGCAAATATGAAAACAGACAAACTTTTGTAAGAAATAATTTGTGTACAAAAACTGTCGTTTCTATCTTGTGATATTTTTTGTCAAGTACATTTTGAAATCTTTGTAATCCTCTATGTTTAATAGGATGAAACAGAATACAGTGGTTGAAAACATCCATATTTTTCATAGCTACTAATATTATATGGCTGATCTGGGGATGTAAACGCTTGCTTTAGTGGTTCCTGTTGAGGACACTGGATTCACTGAGGCCATTATCAAAGAGGTTACATCCAGACGAATACGATAAGCTCCAACAAGAACAACTGAATCATATGATGCACCCTGAAATAAATCAACCAAAGCAATGGATATAGATCTTATTTAATATATTGTGGTTGGTCTAGTAAAATATGCTTTGCCATAATCCTAGTTTGTTTAGAAAGTAAAAAGATTATATTCACCTAAAGAACTCGTATTACAGTCGGTTCAATAAGCAGAGATATTTCGCTCGTTTGAATCTTAGTCCCAGCACCACACACATATTACAAGTACTCGCGTATCAAGTTGGGTAATAATGTGCTCGATGAATACTGTTCCTACCATATGTATGCTTGAAGCTAGAAGTCATCAGATGTGAAGATAACGACAAAGAGTGATGATCCGCTTATTTCTATCGCTACTTAACGACTACTAAGCGCAATGATGTTTCATTATTTGTGTTTCGACGTTTTTACGGTGTGGATGCATTGACTTCAGCTTAATGGTGAATACGTTACCAAATAGACTGACAAATGAAGAGTTATATTCATCTGGACAGCTAGTTTTTTTGCACGTCGCTTACTTCACGCTTAAAACCAGCGCGACTACGAAGTATTTGCTATAAGTTATCATGAAATAGGACGCATTAAACTAAAATAGAAACATACTAAATATCGACATGTCTGAAAAAGTATACCTGAGTTGTTTCACCAATTGATTGGTCTTGGGTACGTAGCTCTAGGCAGAGAGTATTGAGTCCACCACTCCTAATTACTGTAGATACTGAATATACGCAGATACCAGAATACTCAGGTGACAAGGGTATCACGGTACAGTGTTTTTTTGTCCCATTAAAGCTCAATGATAGTGATTCCATGGGAGGTCCAGTGAGCCAGCAAGAAACATGATTGTCCTATTGATAAAACAAAACGTCAAAAGTAGAGCATGCATAAATGT
The DNA here is from genome assembly GCF_000237925.1 of Schistosoma mansoni. Classification (NCBI taxonomy): domain Eukaryota; kingdom Metazoa; phylum Platyhelminthes; class Trematoda; order Strigeidida; family Schistosomatidae; genus Schistosoma; species Schistosoma mansoni. Next base: position 1,740,946 of record NW_017385987.1, on the reverse strand, counting down.
AATGAAATTGGAGCTTTTCGATAATCAAATAGTTGAATATGACTATTGTAAACCGATTAGCGCACGTAAGTGAATGTGGACTAACAGTAATTAGAAACTACTATATATATATATATATATATACCCCTAAATACCCTGGTACGGTCAAGGTGTGGACAGTTCACCTTTGCTCTCGAAATATTTTTTATTTTTCAGTTTACACAGCAGCTTACCTATGGTGGAAATTCTGTTCTATCTGAACGAACTCAAGTAAATAACTGGTCGAAAGTTATGCTACCATCCAATACGGATTCTTAGCCAGCCTTTCTAGAATCGTGTGTACTATTCAGTCTTACCTCCTTTAACGTTCACACTAACGCAGATGAGAAATCAGATAGGTTTGGCTATGTCTTTAGAAAATATTAGCATCAATGTTTGTTGTTTATCTGGAATCCTATATTTAAGACTACACATTTAATCTTCATTTGTCGATTCGAAAAGCTTGTCTTACGTGCGTTTATCCGAGGACCTTATGGCATCTCCTGTTTTCCTGACGTTAGTGTCGCACTAAGCGCCAAAGAAAAGGCAGCACTAATCGACCGGATCCCCGCTGATAGTCGATTATGTACTGTTAGGTTGAGAAGTCCCATCAAAGTGGTAAGAAATCGAAATGAGAAACAATGTCTTATCCTTATCTTCTTGCACCCCGACAGATTGTAGTCCAGATGCAATCAAGGATGAGATCTATCACCAGTCAAATGACCTTACGAAAGCGCACTTGACAAATATTGTAGCGCCGATTGGAGACTTGAATACTCAAGCCGAACATTTACGTACTAAGAGTCGTCTGGGTGGCTACTGAGGGTTTGTTAGCCGCAGTTCAGATAATACTTCCTGTTTGCTGCAGCTTTGGGCAGACCACAACCTATTTCTAGATGGCATCAAATTTTGGCACAGTCGTCGCTGATGTGTTACTTGTCGCCCTACCTTTCCATCTCAAGTCTGATTATATTGCGATCAACTACCACTAGCACCGTTGTGCACAAGAGTGCCGCTCCTTCTGAAGCACTCATCTGGACGCTGACCATGCCCTTTTCTGCACTAATCTTACCTTACGTTTCAGCGGCCAATGAATTCATCATCCGAAATGGGTTTATTTATTTATTTAAACACATACATATTGGTACAAAAGGGCACCAGATACATATGCGCCACACTTAAACAGATTGATGTCATCAAATTGGTTGCAGCTTCTCTTGCAACTAAATATCAAAACGAGCTGGGTTCAAGGCTAGCTATCAGCCCGTTGAAAAGTATGGATGAGCACTGATTGCAACTGCATGACGCCATGAAAATGGAGAGTAAAGTCGCTTGCGGCTTTGTGAAATTTCCCGCTTATAAGCACTGGGTTTCTACAGGCTCCTTACAACTCATTGAAGCCCGTCAGTCTAGATTAGGATCTTGAGTGCTGTTAGAGGTTTGAGGGCAGTTATCTATTCCCGGTTGCCCACACCGTGGAAGGGTTCTTCTAGAGGTACCTGAAAAGGAAATTGGGTTAGAAGTGATCTTAATGACCTGAGAGCGTGAACGCAGTGCCTAAGGGACAACTGCTTGAGGTCGGTCACACACGACCTTTTTGTGGGTAATTTTTGTGTCAGTTCCGTACTTGTTGGGACCTTACCACCGGAGACGGAAATCCGTGGGGTAAGGCGAGGTGTGCATTTTTAGAGTCGACCTTTTCTAACCCCACCCCTCCTTGTGGGAAGGCAGCATCGCTGTTATGCTGGTTGTCTGAAGGAAACACCTTACTGCTGTCACACCTCAGTACAGTCAGCATTACGGCTTCGGACCTTGGGTTTGCTGCTTTTAGTCTTACAGCTCTTCAACCGACCTGTCCGGCATGGTAGGACCTTGAGGAAGGATTGTTCCAGCCAGTATAGCTCGATTGGTTCATCGCGATAGGAAAGCCCGAACACCACGTCAAGGTAGCAGCAACAGTCGGGTCGTCGGTCTACTCCGGCCAACCACGAGTTTGACGGTAAACGAAGACTGTTAAGTAATAAAATTGAGGAAACGGCCGATAATCCTGGTGGTTGGAGCATGCCAATGAGTTGGAAACAGTAGGTGCATCTGGTAACTGCCGGAAGCTCTTTCAACTCATCCGAGTCACTGGTGTGAGAGAAACGGTTTGTGAAGCTAATGGGATGCCAATCAATAACATCTGATGTCTTGGACGATGGGCAGAGTTCTTCGAGGAATATTTCGACTGGTCTGCTGCCCCAGCGACATCGATCAGACTGTCCTACTCTTCGGGACGCCCTGGTTGGGCTTCAAGAGATAATGCAAAGAAGTGGCTTGAGACTTTATCAGATATACGTCAGAATGAAGCCAGTGGCGATCTTGATACAACTTTGCGGTTGTATTTCTCCCAAATGAACTGCTTCCTCCATTACTTTTCACTCTCATTCACCAATTTCTAATCACTTGTTGCATTTTTGTTACGATACTTACCTTTACCTCTTCGCAATATTATTTTCTTATTGTGTGTTGCACATTTGTGCTTAAATAGTGATCACAGTAATGACTTGACAGGTAGGTTGTTTGATAATTTTCGACGTATATATCAGTTATGCGGCTTAACAAAGGTGTAATCCGGATAACAATGTGGAATAGAGAAATAAGCAAAAAGGAATTAGTGCTATGAAAAAAGTCCTATAGAGATAAAAGTTACATACAGGGGCTTAGATAAAGACAGACATGGTACGTACTAATTCTAAGTAAAATTTTAAACAAAATAACGTGCTGCAGCAATGAGTGGTTGCTTTACTTGGACTGTTTTTTTAGTGACTTGTCCGTTTCGGTGTATTATTTTAAGCTGTTGTGTGTAAGTAATGTTGACACCACAAACGAGAAAATTTAATTATTTTACTGTCACTACTAGTCCTAATAAAGTTATCTGCAAACTTAATAGTTCAAGGTTACAAAAATGACTATTTGAATTTGAGAAACCACTATATTAGTGGTAGACAATAGAGGCGTGACACGCATCCATAAATGGATTTTGAAAACACCTTTGTAATAAAACGATCGCTTATTACTTACTTTGAATGCAAAAGTAAAACATTTAATGATATTACATACAAACGTACGGATAACTGCGCTCGAATCACATATACAAATATCAGCTCGTCAGACGGTGTCGATCCACTGGAAGATTCTTTATTTCCCGTTTGTAAACTGCGTGAGCCATACCCAGGAGGTGTTTTAAAGTACAAAACAAAGCGACTAAGCTCTTCTGAAGAGAAGATTTGAACAGGAAACAAACTTAAAGACATTGTCTCTGGTAAATGTCCTGGTTCTATCAAAGTCAGATGATTTGGTAGAGTCGTTGATACTATTTCAGCAACAGCTTTATCAATCCTAAACAAAGTGGTTTGATATTAATAAGGGTAAATACTTAACGCAGTTAAAATCGTCACTTTTCAATCTACTTGAATACTTAGAATGCCAAGTGCTCCTGATGAAAACTATGGTTTGCAATGCATAGAAATACTTAAAACCTTAAAATAATTATGGGAGGGTTTAAAACAAGGGTGTTAACCACGATCAGATAAGATGATTAATCTCGATAGATTTGGTTCATTAATCGTATTTTGTTATTTGCAATATAAATAACATCCTCTACAAGGACGACTGAAACCCGTTGCTCTTTCTGTCGATGCACTTAAGACTAGTCATTTTACTTACTTCTAGACAATTGCTTTCAGGGTGAAAAGGTTTTTCATTCTATTTTAAACGGTATATTCATGCTTCACAAGTAAGATAAGTCCTTACATGCATACTTCTATTGATACGAACAACTTGTAACTACCTACGAAAATCATTTCAAACTTTAGTCATTTTAATATTGGAAACAATTGTAATATAAGAAAACAAACACTAATCTAAGGTTAGATACATACTCAACTGTTCTTTTTAAAATATCTTGTTCTATAACTGTTTGATGCATTTGGCGAGCTAAATGTAATGGCGATACCACAAAAGTATGTCCATCAGATGGCATCGGATTCGGATTAGCTCCATGGCTTAAGAGAAATCGTGCACAGTGAACCCATCCACGACGGGTAGCCTAAAAAGCGATGGAAAGATGGTTCAAATTATGCATATTTCAAAAAGATCACCTAAGGATGAAAATAAGCAGGTGGTTAACCTATGAAAACTTACACGGGTAAGAGCACATTCACCATGGCAATTAATAGTGTTGACTAACGCTCCCGCATTTAACAGCAGTGACAAAACAGTCAGATGACCCTAAATAATTGAATTTCGGAGAAAAAGATTAGTTTTATATGTAAAAGAAATACGTATTTGAGTAAAAGAACAAAGCTTTTAAGCTAAAATAACACATTTTACTGTGAATAAGCGGATGCATGATACGCGGAACTTGTTCTTTCTACACCGTGGAAATCTTGTAAATCTCGGTATTGTACAAATGTTGATAACGCTTTTGAGTTGTACTTGGTAAGCAAGTAATATTGGACTATATTAACGACAAACTCAATAGTAAGGCTGAAATATTAGATTAGAGCCACAATGAAGAGCTGATTTAAAATTAATACTTATCTTCCTATTTAATCTTTTCTAAATGTGTAGATTACGCAACATGCAATCAGTTCAAGTGACTCGAAATATATGATTTTAATAAAAATTTCACATTCCTTGTAAATTAGAACAATTAACCCAATGTACAACTTTAACGGTTGCTCATCTACTAAGTACCGGCCGACATTCTCGGCTCTGTATTATGCTTTCTTGTGTAGGAGAACCAGTTATACTAACCGGCTGCACAAACCTAACTAAACGGAACCAAATCTGAACCTGTGAACTAACGGTAAAGCTAAGTCCTTAAAATGGTTTACCATAATTACTTCCTCACTAACTAATCAGCCTAGGATCTGATAAAATAGTGTGCTGTTACATGTCTCATGGCAAGTCTCAAAAAAAGCAAAAACAGTCATAGAGGGAAAAATCTCTTTCTGAGAATATGCTAATGAGCGTAGGAAATAGTGATATTTACATTTTATAATCCATGTACTAGATCGTATTAAAAACTGTATCTTATGTGAGATTACCTTGCAAACTAGAGATAAATAGGAACAACGATTGTAATATGACACATCCTACAAAGATTCACCGTAAACTTACTCGCTATGGCAAGATTGTTCCAAATATATTATACACTTCAGTTAGAGCTTGGTGCAATGAGCATAAGAGATCGTCACAATGACTAATCACTTCAGAAGGCTAATTGCTGGTTTTGTCACTCATTTACGTAGGCTTGTTAACTGAGGCCTGTATGAATCATCAAGTTATTTATTTATTTAAACACATAAATATTGGTACAAGGAAACACCAGATACATATGTGCCGCACAAATCTCATTTGATTTGTGTGAGGGCTATGATACTGCCCAGGTGCCCAGACTGAAGCAGGTGGTTTTCTTAGGGGGCCACACCTAGAGCCTTTGACCTGAATGTCTGATCCACAAGGCAGTGGAGCATCGTGAGGAGATGCAGTCCCATGGTAGCCGGTGATCAACGGTTGATTCGTACGCCATTTGTTCCATCAGGATACTGGAGCCCATGTGCACCATTGGTTTGGAATCAGGGTTTTCCAACTCCCCCAGGTGGACTCGCCTTGTCCACCAACCCGGTTAAAGCGCCGGACATTCGATTTTCGTCCTCTCAATTTCCTAGACAACACCCCCGCCACTGTGAGAAGGCAGTGAGTAGGACTTCCCTGGCAGAGGCTATATATTCGCTGGCCATATGAGAGCATTTCGAGAGGGAGAGCGGACTCTCCCCACTCTCGGCCGTACCAGGGCATTCGGGGGCTATGAATCATCAAGTGTGTGCATTGTCTTCAACTGTTTTATAGAAATCTACTAATTATTAAAAATACTAACTCTCCATATTTTTTGTTTGATTCGAATTCATATGATACAGCAACATAAAACAAGAAAACCAAAGCACACAATTTATCATTTTAAAATTATTAGGTGACAACACTTTTATTAGAATATGCTTAGTAGACAAATAATTACAACAATGATTAGGACGAGATCCATTAGGTCTTTCTTTCATTCGTATTTAATCTCTAAATTTACGTCTAAACTTTGGTAATTTACTAACTATATATGGTGAACTCCTTACCAGTCAATAACATATGTACATAAACTAATGACAGGCAGACTTATGACATCTAAACCACTTAAATAATCGGTTTATCCCACCTCATCAACCAAATAATCTTCAACTTCTATTTATTTCACTTAATATTTTTACCAATGCAGTAAGAATTTAAAAACCCTAGGGATAAAAGCATCCAAGTAACTAAAGTTCATATCCTATGACTACTTCACTGGCTGAATGCCCTGCAATAGATCTAAACAAAAGTTCTCCCACCTCAACTTCACATACACTGTTTAGCCATTGAGTGTAAGCAATTTTACAAAGACCAAGGATCGGACAATTTCGTTGATTGTCTCTTGCCTTGAAAGTTTTTTGAATTTCTTGAGGTTATGATTTGTGTGATGAATCTGATACTACCTACGTGTCAAAAGCAATGCAACTGGTTTTAAAAAGGATCAATATTCTCAAGTTTCTGATCTATAAATCTACGTTACGAAAAAGTGAAGCCTGACTACATTAATGGTTTAGAATAACAAATGCAAATGGCCCTGTATGAACTGGTCAAATAGACGGACGCTCACTTTTGTATTAACAGTTAGGTTAGAAACAGTTCGTTACATGTGGGCAGTGAGACTCCTTGGCAGATGCTACAGAAACATGGTTGTAAAAATTCTGTTAAGGGGTGGGATCTTTCTTCACTTTTTGTAGTTAGGTGTTTAGGAACAACTTGACACCCATTTGCAAAGGTATCTAATAATCTCTGGGACATTTTTGTTCTGGATAACACTATTAACGCTTACTTTATGTGAGGTGCAAAATTAAACCACACCCTAGAGAACACAACCAAATATTTACACCTGAACTAAAAATCTTCATCATTTCAAGATAAAGTGTTATAATATGGATATTGAGCGTTAGGGAAAGAGAATAATGAGGAAAGTAATTGTCTTACACCATCAGCAGCATATATTAAAGGTGTAGAACCATCAGTTGACCTTGCATTTGCTGATGCACCATGTCTGATAAGGAGACCAACAATATCCGTATAACCTAAGAAACATAAAGGTTTTAGACAGTAAGTATACACAAGTTGTGATAATAACTTAAAGCACCATCAAAATACTTGGGTAATGAACCATTGGGAAATGATCAAACTTGCTTGAACTAAACAGAACCACTGAAAATCAGTTATTTGATTGAAAGTTGATGAGTACTTACTTATTTACGCCCGTTACCCCTCGTGAAGGAGCATAGACCCCCCACCATTATTCTCCATCCAACCCTGTCTTGGGCAATCCTTTCCAGTTGCTATTCATCGTTTTCATATCTGCTTCTATTTCCCGGTGTAGTGTGTTCTTTGGTCTTCCTCTTTTCCGCTCCCCTTCACAATTCCAAGATAGGGGTTGCCTCGTGATGCGGTTTGGTGATTTCCGCAATGTATGCCCTATCCACCTCCATCGTCTTTCCTAATTTCCTCTTCAGCTCGCAGCTGCTTTGTTCTCTCCCACAGAAGGTTGTTGCTGATGGTATCCGGTCAACGGACATTGAGTATCTTGCGCGGACAATTGTTTATAAATACTTGTACATTTTGATGATGGTTGTGGTAGTTCTCCAGGTTCCAACTCCGTACAATCGAACTGTCTTGACGTTCGTAGTGAAAATTCTGACTTTGATATTGATCGACAGTTGTTTTTAGTCTCATATGTTCTTCAACTGTAGGAACGTTACCCATTTTCACCAATCCATACCTTCACATCTGCATCAGATCCTTCTAGTTTATCGATGATGCTGACCAGGTACGTAAAACTTGTCACCTCTTCCGGAGTTACGCCATCCAGTGCGATTGGGTTTGCTGGTGTTTTCTGTGTTGTATTTAAGGATATTCGTTTTTCCTTTGTGTATACTGAGGCCTACTGATGCAGGGGCTACTGCTACATTAGTTTTATTCATCTGCATCTGTTGGTGTGTGTGAGATCGGAGGGCTAGATCATCTGCGAAGTCCAAATCTTCTAATTGATTCTGAGCTATCCATTGTATTGCGTGCCTCCTTTCAGATGTCCAGTTTTCCATAATCTAGTCAACCACAAGAAGAAAGAGGAAGGGGAAGAGTAGACAGCCTTGTCTGACAACAATCACTTGGAATGGATCTTCCAGCTATCCTCAATGCATAACCTTGCATTGTAGTCCGTCGTATGAGTTCCGAATAATGTTGACAATCTTCTCAGGAGCTCCATAGTGTCGAAGAAATTTCCATAATGTTCTCCTGTCCACATTGTCAAACACCTCATAGTCAATGAAGTTGATATATAGTGACGAGTTCCATTCAATTGATTGTTCCACAATGATCCGTAGTGTCGCGATTTGGTCTGTACACGACCGATTCTTTAAGAATCCAGCCTGTTGATTTCGAAGTTGGGCATCTACTGAGTCTTTTATCCGGTTGAGCAACACTCTGTTGAAAACTTTTCTTGGTACTAAGAACAATGTGTTGCCTCTGTAGTTCTCACATTTGCTCAGATCTCCATTCTTTGGTATCTCGATGAGATGTCCATTCTAGTACGCGTGAACTGTTCTTCCTCCCAAACCTTCCTGAATAGAAGGTGAAACATGTTTGCAGTTACTTAAGTGTTGGACTTCAGTGCTTCAGCTGGTATATTGTCAGGTCCTGCTGCTTTCCCATTCTTGATTTTTCTGATGGCCATCTTGATTTCTTTGATTGTTGGTGGAGTGACATCTATAGGAAGGTTGTGTATGCTGCTTCGATGTCTGGTGGATTCAATGGAGTTTTTTGTTTTTATTTAATCACATATATATTGGTCTATTCAACAATTCCTCGAAGTATTCTACTATCTTTTTCTCTGTTCTTCAATCTCTGTGATTTTCTTTCCATCTTTGTCCTTGACCGGTCTCTCTGGTTTACTGTATCTCCCTGCTCGTTTATTCGTTGTATCATATAGTTGTTGAGTAAATACTATTAAATATAACTGGTGTACAATATCAGGCGACGATTAACTTTTGAGAAGTACGTAGTACCAAACTAACAGCATATTCCCGGTCAGTATATCAACATATCAAAAAATAAGGACCTGATAAAATACATTAAAGTATAAGCAGAATCCAGGTAATTCACACGATTCATCAGTATCACAAGTCCGTTTCGAAACAGAATAAATTATTCCTAATTAGTTTTTGTCACGACTGGATATAAACATACAATTTATAATACGTCATTGTAAGTATGAGAAGTATAACGAACTAAGTAGTACATACCTTTCCCAGCTGCCTTACAGATAACAGGCATATCAGTACCATAGTCAATTGGTGATATATGTGAACATTTCAATAGTTTATAAACTTTATCGGAATCTCCAGAAGAAACAGCATATCGCAAAAGTTTCACTAGTACAGAATGGTAATTATCGAATAGCTTACTGCCATCGGATACTGCTACAGGTGTGCATTGTGTATTTCGCTGAAATGAGAACAGTAAACAATACGAAGTCAGTTTCTAAATATATCACCAAGTGACAGGTTTCCCAACAGCATCTGGAGAAGTTTTTAAATTCTAGAAAGTCATATAACTTTAATAAACATCTGTTTATATTTTAGGTTTTATTAGTTTTATTTACAAATATTTCATGGAATGACTTTTTAATCTGATCATTTTGTTTCTGTAATGTTACTGGGACTTACTTTTTGTTTTGCGGTCGAATGTTTATAAAATAGTGACATATATAAAGAATTCGAGTCACGATAGCAAAGACTACAATGATTACGGTTTTAGCTTGTCCTACTTGCGTTTTTCATTTATGACTGAAAAGCGAATGGAAATTTAGACTCTTCTCTCTCGGATGGAGAACATAGTGATCAATTTGTAAGACGGCGGATTTTATAACTTTTGTCACATGGTCAGAAGTACTTGTATGCTAGATTTTAACACCTTTATGAGATACGATCACATAGACGTTATTTGGAACGGAATACAAAAGGGCATTTTGAACCCTTGAGTTTTACACGACTAGAAGTCATATAGCCAAAGCTAACTGTACGGACACTGAGAAATCGATTTTTTTATCGTGTGAGAAGAGCTTAGAAAAGTGTAGGTGTGGTTGGAAAGGAATTCTGGTGAGACTATAATCTATGGACGAAACAACACTATCAAGTCTTTAATTTTGGCGCAAATTTCATTCACTCATTTGGTTAGATATCATTTTGGCATTGCGGCTTATGTCAGTTCGTGATGAAAACATCAAATCTAATTCCTAACACTAACGCTCAGCTGTATATATTAACTCATACTAATCTATAATTTCCATTTAACCCTATTATGTAGGTGGATATTACAAGTTCATTCAAGCGTTGCTCAAGGGTCACCCATAAATCACAGAACCACCGGAATTCTTTCATAACTCATATGGCAAGCTAAACAAGCATGAATGCAGAGGAAAGACTGCAAGTTTACTAATAATAAACACTCACTACATTTAACTAACTACAAAAGTACTCATATATTCTATCAAGTATAACTTTGAGCTCGCAACCGCGATATACTTTTTTAGTTGAAAACTTGAGGTCAATAGATCTTTACTTCATTTGATAGATAAAATACCACCGAAATCGCGGTCTAGACCACGAGTTTTGAGTGTGAAATAGCAATTTTTCCCGAATTAAAAAAATTAACGAGATTCTGAAATGTTATCTGCGATTCCCTAGGCCTCTATAACAACTAATAAAGGTTAGAATATATTTCTTATAATGAAAATCCCTATCTCCCGATCTGGGGAAAATTCCGAGGTTTTCCCCAAAGTCCTGTGATAATCGGTATTTATCCCCAAAGTTTGGGGAACTTTTCCCAGACGCGGGTAAATTTCGGGGTTTTTCGTGGCATTTCCCCACAATTTTCTATAGCGGCTTCCCCCAAAACGGACACATTTTTCCCCGAAATAAGGAGACTTCACACCACTCAAACATATGAATTAACTCACTAGCTCTAAGCGTGCACATCCAAGACTTGAACTCATGGGAGTTGACAATAAACTAGATATAACTACAAAAAATATATTTCTGCTATCGAATCTAACGTGGAGACTGTTCAGCCATCTGTATAAGTCTGTATTGAGAACAGGGTAATACCAAGCCGTTTGCACGTTTATGTTTTATTCGTAAGTACAAACATTTTATGTCAAATATCCCAAGGGTTGCAATCGATTGACTCAGTCGGCAGCTGGTTACTGTAGTACAGTAACGGAAATGTTCGGAAGCCCGCCAGATGCAATAGGTCAAATGGTTGGGGACAGAAAAGAAGAAGTTTTCGCTTAACGGGCTTCCGTGTCCAGTAGCAGTGGATAACCAATACCTTCAGGCAGGAACCTAGGTATATTAAAGATAAAAGAGAAAAAAGAAATTGGCAAATCATAGTAAGGTACTACCCTCACTCCTTAAGAATATGTCAAGATTTTCCTTAAAGGACTCCTGGGAAGTCTTTTGGATTAGCTAAGCCGGCAGTGAATTACAGCAGTTAATTACTCTTAAGGATTAGGTGTGCTTACAGTTCGTTTATCTGTGTTGTTTCTCTAGTTTCTGGGTGTCACTCCTGAGGTTAGTATTGTGAATAAGCTTAAGCAGGACTTGAATTTGAGTCCTCGAACTGATTCGATCATTTTAAGATGCCACAAGTATTTGGAGATTGACAACACCTTGACCAGTAACACCTTATAACTGAAACTTGCCCACCTATTAAAATCAGAAGTCATAAATGAAGATGTTTGAAGATATATTTGATAGGTTATCAATGTATCGAGAGGCGACTTGTCTATACTGACTAGCGATTGTAGAAGAAGTTGAGCACAGAGTTCCTACTCGTGATCTGGTGCGGATGCTTGACCGATCACATTCAGCTAGGTGAGTCCAATGAAACTAATGTGGTCAGCATCCACTTTCGAAGACTTACAGAGCTATTTATTTCGAGGATTTATTAACCACCATATATTGATGGAATGGTTGGAAGGGAAATACTTGGAGTGATCTGCCTTAGCATTCACAAAGCTATAGTCTGTGTCATAGGAACGACGCCTATTTTCTAAACACTGCTATTGTTTCCGATGAGTTTAGGGATGCTAAACCTTCAGGAGGTTTGATGTTCAAATGAAAATAGAAAATTTGTTGTGACGGACCAGTGAAAGATTCTAACGAACATCCGTAATGGCAGAAAGATGTTTTCTAACCTTTTTGAGGTCTTATCTGACAGAATCATGATCACTTTATCGGAAGTTTTCGTAACGGATCCTTCAGTCACGTAAATTTGTTATGAAGAGGTAAAATAGTATCAGGGTGCAAAATCTTTATTTTAAGCGGATCAAGACTATCTAGTTGATTACTTCCAATGTGTGGCTGATTAAGATAAAATACAGATCACAAACTTTCCTTTTTGTCCCTTAAGGATCAGTGAGCTGTGTTTTCTGATAAACTAACTTCTTTAATCTGGTCCCTGTTATCAGTAGTCATTTAAATGTACGGTCTAAGGGGAAGAAATTATTAATATTGAATTTACCTACCAATATGATTTAAGAATAGCTCAATCCTGGTATTCCTCTTATTATTCCTGATAACTAGTCCTAGAATAAGAATCTTTATGAGCTGTGAGTAATGTGAATAAGTACCCCACACTACTACCCACAGCGCCAGATTTGCAGTTGAGGAACAACCATGAGTAACCGAATAAGAGTTTGTCGTCTACCAAACCAAATTCTTCAGAAACCTGTGTTAGTTAATTCTTTATTGAAAATAAACTTTTTGACAAAGAAATTTTCAACCGTAATACGTTTACATTATTGTATCGGTAACAGGAGAACTCCGCCTGCAGCTACTCTGGGGGCTACTGCTGGTCCCAAGCCCGGATAAAGGAAGAGGGTTGGACATGAGGCTAACGACCATATCCCGTGGAAAACTCACTCGCTAAAAGACGGTTATCAGGAAAAGGAATTCAAACCATTTAAACTCTGCTCTGGGAGTTGAAAGAAGAATGATGACGTCTCTATGATGAAAGCCGAGTTCCTTCGGAAATCATGAGGCCGATATCCGTTTCCAACAACCGGCGCAACAAAAAACATAGGTACATGGAATGTTGGTACAATGTGGGAGACCGAAAGAGTCTTTCAAATTGCTGCAGAAATGAATAGATACAACCTGAAGATGCTTGGGATCAGTGAAACACATTGGACGCAGGTTGGACAACAAAGAATGACTTCAGGGGAGCTTCTGTTATACTCTGGCCTGGAAGAAGAAAATGCCCCACATACACAAGGAGTTGCATTGATGCTGTCCAAACAAGCACAAAATGAACTTATAGGATGGGAGTCTCATGGACGAAGGATCATCACATACTCCTTCAAAACAAAGAAAGATGGCATTACAATGGACGTCATCCAATGCTATGCGCCTACCAACGACTACAATGAAGGCATTAAAGATCAGTTTTACGATAAGCTGCAGTCGATCGGCGAGAAGTGCCTAACAAAGGACTTAACCATTCTAATGGGAGATTTAAATGCCAAGGTTGGATTGGACAGCACCGGATACGAAGACATAATAGGACTACATGGACTGACTTGGATAAAGGAACGAAAATGGTAAGAGATTTGCAAACCTATGTGCCTTCAACAAACTAGTCATAGGCGGGACCATATTTCCACAAGAAGGCACACACTAAGCCACATGGATTTCACCGGATCACACTACGCAGAACCAAATTGACCATATATGCATCGATACAAAGTTCAGAAGGACGATAGAGGACGTGAGAACCAAGAGGGGAGCTGATATAACCTCAGATCATCACTTACTGGTCGCCAAGACTAAACTGAGACTCAAGAAGCACTGGACAACGGCGCGGACAACATCAAAAAAAGTTTAATACGGCCTTTCTTCGGAATACTGACAGACTCAACAAATTATAGATAGCCCTCAACAATAGGTTAGAGGCCTTTCATAATCTACTCAATGGAGAGGGAACCACTGCGAAGAGCAACTGGAAAGAGATAAAAGAGGCAATCATTTCAATATGTCAGGAGGTTCTGGGCCACAAGAAACATCATCACAAGGAATGGCTCACTGTTGGTACACTGGATAAGATTAAAGAAAGGAGGAAGAAGAAGTCAGCAGTCAATGCCAGCCGAACAAGAGCAGAAAAAGCCAAGGCAGAAGCAGAATATACAGAAGTAAACAAGCAATTGAAGAGGAGCATCAGAACGGACAAACGTAAATATGTGGAAGACTTAGCAATGATGGCAGAAGACACTGCAAGAAAGGGAAACATGAGAAAACTGTATGGTACGACAAAGAAACTTGCTAGAAATTACTGTAAGCCAGAAAGACCAGTGAAAAGCAAGGAAGGCAAAGTAATCACCGACATTGAAGAACAACGAAACAATTGGGTAGAACACTTCAAAGAACTCTTGAATCGACCAGCTCCACTGAACCCACCCAACATCGAAGCAGCACCCACAGACCTCCCAATCGATGTTGGCCCACGAACAATTGAAGAGATCAGCATGGACATCGGACAAATCAAGAGCGGCAAAGCAGCAGGACCAGACGACATTCTAGCAGAGGCACGGTAAGCAGGTGTAGCAGCAACTGCAAAGATACTCCACATTTTCTTCAGTAAGATTTCGGATGAAGAACAAGTACCAATAGACTGGAAAGAAGGACTTCTGATCAAGATGCCAAAGAAAGGCGATCTCAGCAAGTGTGATAACTACAGGGGTATCACTCTTCTCTCAATACCAGGAAAAGTCTTCAACAGAGTATTGTTAAACAGAATGAAGGACTCCGTAGACACCCAACTTCGAGACCGAAAGGCCGGGTTCCGTAAAGATCGATCGTGTACAGACGAATCGCAACTCTACGGATCATTGTGGAACAATGAATGGAATTCATCACTCTACATCAACTTCACTGACTGCGAGAAAGCAGTTGATAATGTGAACAGGACAACACTATGGAGGCTTCTTTGATGCTACAGCGTACCTGAGAAGATAGTCAATTTCATACGGAATTCCTATGATGGATTAAATTGTTAAATCGTCCACGGAGGACAACTCACTAACTCGTTTGAGGTAAAGACCAGTGTTAGGCAAGATTGCTTACACTCACCCTTTCTCTTTCCCCTGGTGATCGACTGAATTATGAAGACATCAACAAATGGAGGAAAGCACAGGATACAATGGACAGGCAGCATGCAGCTGGACGATTTAGACTTCGTAGATGATCTGGCTCTTCTATCACATACGCAACAACAAATGCAGGAGAGGACGACCAGTGTAGCAACAGCCTCAGCAGTAGTAGGCCTCAGTGTACACAAAGCATAAAGCAAGATTCTCCGACACAATATGTTGTGAACCAATCAAATCATGCTTGATGGAGAAGTTTTGGAAGGTGTAAAATCCTATACATATCTGGACAGCATCATTGATGAACACGGTGGATTTGATACAGATGTGAAGGTGTGGATCGGCAAAGCGAGAGCAGCATATTTACAACTAAATAACATTTGGAACTCAAAACAATTGTCAACCAACACTAAAGTCAGAATTTTCGATACAAATGTCAAGACAGTTCTACTGTATGGGCGGATGGGTTGGAGGATGCTGGTCGGCGTCTTATGCTCCATTGGGAGTAACAGGTGTAAGTAAGTAATGGACAGTTGAAGGATAATATATCGGTGACATATATAGGGGCTCGTTCGTGCCTAGAGGTTTATGGTCAAGTAGCAAGCCATCCTTTAGAGGGCTGTCCTCATAAGGCTTTTGAAATAGGACCGAAAGGCCAGTTTGGATCGTCTTAAAAAGGCCGAAATAATCAGTTGTAGAGTGAAAATCGAGGTCAGGTTCCTACCAGGTGAGTTGCGCAGCAATCAACAGCGGGAAGATCAGAGGAAGCTTTCACTAGATTTGTATTCTGTTGTCTAGTTGGCCCATGATAACTCCTAAAAGTTCTTACTTTATTGAAGGGGTTGTAGTGGTGTTTATCATAACCACATAATCCTGAAAGCTGAACGTGAAATAACTGGGAAAATAGATACTCAGCACTTAACCCGAAGAGAAGGTCAACAATGGAAGAGGCGGGGAGAATTCATTGGATCCAATCGGATGACATGTCCCAGCCTCTCAGAAGTGGTCATTCTGTAAAACTTGTTTTTGTTCACATTAAATATATTATTCTATCATCAGCCTAAATGTGTTCTTCAAAAATATTGGACGTTATATAGCCTATTTTATGGTGCGATGAGTCAGTATAGACAACGATCTGACTTTCACGTAAGGTCTTATAGATTAAGCAGTCACATCATGACATATCTAAAATTTTCGAGTTAGGTCGATTATTATAATAGTGCTAATAACGAACTAGACCATAATTCTACAGGGTGAGATTTATTCCACCACAATTCAAGAGTGGAAGTTGACGCATCAGTCTGGTCCTGAGTTGTTCAGAGTAACTTCACTTCCGGAGACAAATTAGAGCGCGACGGTCACGAGAGTCTTGTGGATCACGACAGAGAATTAAATCTTTGTTTTTGACGCCAAAAATAGTT
Source organism: Schistosoma mansoni (assembly GCF_000237925.1). NCBI lineage: Eukaryota > Metazoa > Platyhelminthes > Trematoda > Strigeidida > Schistosomatidae > Schistosoma > Schistosoma mansoni. Next base: position 1,724,185 of record NW_017385987.1, on the reverse strand, counting down.
AGCTATACAAAGTTGTTTAAATTAGATAAGCTGTATTCTGTTTCAGTTATCGTCAAAGCGGTAATTTGTTTCCGTCGCTGGTTAAGATGATACCCGAGGGGTTACCTGAGTTACTGGAGAAGTTCACGGAGAAGGCTATATTGGAAAAGCCGATCGACTTAGTTGAGTTCGCAGCAAATTATTTTCGCAATCTTCTACTGGAATCTAAAAGTCAACCTGAAGAAAGCAAGTTACTCTCTAATTTTCTTTACTTAAGTAAAAATCCAGTGTCTTGATAAGAATAAAAAATGCTTGAAATGTTTAAAAATTCTTAAGCACATGATTTTCTCGTTAAATAATCACTCACACACAGCTGAAGGTTTTAGTCATAGTTGAGTATTTTAACGTGCAATCTCACGTTTGAAAGTGGATTAGGAACAACGAAATAACTTGCTTTATTTAACATTCCAAGCATTACTTTTCTACCATTTACATATTTTTGTGAAGAGGATAAATCATTTGGTTGAAGTTGAAACGCTTGATTATCTGAGAAACGTGATTCCGTCTATTTTTTTAATCTGACCCTCCATTACGATTACAGAGATTGTATTTATCGATTATATTCCTGACGCAGTTTCTAAACGATGTGGTTGTCTTCTAATCAGTTCAGTTTTTTAAACGTTTTTTCCATCTGTTTAGGGAAGCCAACCAAATTTAAAACTTTTTGTTGCTATATTAGTTTGCATAAACATCAAATTACTCGGTGTTGCCCGTCATTTTACTTCGTATTCCTGTAATGTTAGCAGACGTATACAGGCGACAAGTTAAGGAAGAGGTTTAGGTCGTTCAGTGTATCAAAAATCAGATCAAACTGAATATTTCTCTGTCTATCAATATTTATTCATAAGACCGCTGTAAGCGTAATTAGTTATCATTTGGATAACCTTTTGTGAAATATAAGCTGGTCAGTTTCACCATGTTAGCCGCGATAATTTTACATTCTACTTTGTTCACCATGCTCAAAAAACGCTATGTGGTTTAGATTGGGATAAAGTAAAATTTGATGTCTCAAGTTTTAGACCGTTGTCCATTGCATAATAAATCTACACAAGGACGTATATATAGCAGTATAGATGCTCCAGTTTTATGTCACCGAAGTGAGTTTTCTGCCTCGACTGAACTTATAAAAGTGTAATTGAAAGTAATCTTGAATACAAGTTTAGTTGGATACTGTGATGCTACTATGTTGTATTTATCCTTAATATGCAAAAACGTTTTGGTAGTATCACATGATAGTGATAGTCACCTGGATTATACATTTTTACTGCCTTTAGTTTGTTGGTGTACTCATACCGAGGATACTGGGCAACTGTAAGGATGTTATCATTATAACCTCTTAAACTGGTTAGTTTATTTTAGAAATCACAGTAAAAAAGAAGTAGTATTGCTAAAAATAGAGTTGGCGAATTAACAGTAGCGTTTCTCTAGTCTAATATGAATGAGATCTATGAGTATTTGTGTGCTTTATCAGTTGCCTAAAGAAACTATATTCATGGATTTTGGACTAATCATGTTTTAGAAGTTCATTTAAGATTCGATGACAGAATTACCAAGTAGCTTAAAGAGGATTTGAGTACCTATTAAAGCTCTAGTAAAGCAAGCTAGTTAAAATAGAATATCCTGCAGATGATTTCGTAAAGCATATCTCCGAACCTATTGAAGTAAGGGCTTTTGTTTCAGGCTTCGGTAAGCAAAACAACTCTAGATTTTGTGTCGTCACGGACTGATTATTTACGAGAACACACTTCACTTTAGGATCCAAAGCGCCCGAAGTATAAGAACTGTAAATATTGTTATCCTGGTTTTATTACTAGCCAATAATACAGTTGTACAATAATTATCTCACAGCCTCTGCACCTAAAGCTTCTACCCATAGGTTGAAAACTCGTCTGAATCTAATATGGAGCTCCTAATTTCTCAAAGGCTTTTATTTTTCACTTGTTAATTCACAAATAAGATTTACCTTTCCTTGCTGATCTGCGTGCTAATTAAATGTATGCTATACAGATATCTAGCGGTTATGGTAAATACTTAGCCTTGGAGATAATATTAATGCCTAAAAGGACAGGTTCTTTGTTTAGGTATTAGTTACGACAGTAAGAAGTTGTGTTACAGGTACACTAAGCTGACGACTCGTTAACTTAAAATATTTTCAAATCTTGAGTGTTAACAAATCACTATCCACGATCTATTGATTTTCCCTAAGCATCTAAAAATAGTTGGTTTTTATGGTAATATCATTAATTTAAAAATGTTCTCCCGTAAAGTTTGTAAATGTAACCCCTTGTTTAAAGCGGTTATTTTATCAATAAAGTTTTAGACACGAGTATATTTTCCGCTCCCACTGGTATTCCACAGTGTGATGTTACGATAACTGTCAGTGATTCGAAACAAACAGTTCCTGTAATAACCACAGCCTCTGAAAGGTTTGTTTGTTCGTTTCCAATATGTAATCGATTATTTTTAATAACCTTTAAGGGAACACAACAAGTGTTACGACGATTCGGAAATCACCTTAAATTTATTACACTTGTCAACCAGTGAATGTTTCATTCCTCTACACGACAGCGAAAGTAATTTAAACGGAAATAATCTCAAACATGTAGTTATCATGAAACTGTGAATTGGGTTGTCTTGCTCTGTGTTGTGAAGTTATGCCTACTTATTGTTGTCTGTGCATCTGCTAACTGATATATCATTCGGATAAGTAAATAAAATATCAAAATATTTTGTCGTAAAGTGCATTTGTATTTTGACAGGTGTACATTTCACTCACTGATATTTATTGACTAACTCAGAAAGCCTATATAAAGTTCCCTAGTTTTTGTTTAAAAAGGTAGTCCAAAGTGATCTCTTTTGTGTTTAAAACCTCTTACATTATTCTCATTATAGTTTTATATATTCACTGAAACCCTTTATGTGTAACCACGTAAAAAAGAGTAAGTTGGTGACGGGTATCAGTCAACTGTTTTCATGTTGTTTCTTGATTTTCATCTGTCAGGTGACATATGGGCCTCAAAGGATTACAGTTCTTCTCTTTTTTAGGTTTCTTATTTTTAATGCACGTGTATGGTAGATAATATACACAGACTCAGTAACTTTCTGCTATACACACCCATATTGGTGTTTTATGGCCAAAATAAATAAATGCAGATGAAAAAACTAAAGAAATTGTTAATGATTCATTTTGTTGGATTTATGGTTAAGAAAAATAGAAACGAATGGGTTGTGCCTCAGCTTACCTTCAAGACGAACTACTGATATGAATTGAAATGACATGAATTATCTTGAGTAGTAACATGTTTTAAAATGTTTTGGTGTGTAAACTGAAGCATACTAATTTTACTGATATTGAATAGAGGTTGTAAATTTTGTATCTTATTTTTAAAAGAGAAACTCTTACTTACTTAGATACGAAGAATTGGTACAAAACAAACACGAAAAGGTGCACTATGCATACTGACATGCTGTTCTCACATAATTCAAAATGTTTTTTTTTCCAAGTGTACCTTCCGATTTATCGACACGAGCTGTTCAAATGTGGAACTATTGAGGTTTATTATCCAACTAGGTAAAAGAAATATGCTTTACTTCAAATTAATTTATACATTTGATAAAGTTCCACAATGGCCTTTGAAAGTTTGAAGAAATAAATTTGGAAAATTTTGATAAATATAATGTTATTTAGTTTCAGATTGTGTAACAAATGTAATAAATTGGATAATTCTAACGAAGTGCTTCGTCACATAATTATTAAAGAATTCTTACAGTTATTCAAGCTCTAATTAAGGTTTAATCTAGAATTTTCGGAAATCGAGTCACCATAGAAGATAATGATTTTTGGCAGATCTTTAGTTATGACTGTAGGAAGCATTTAGTAGTAATAAAAAGTTTGGTTTATATTGTCACCATCGTTTTCCCCCGTACCTAGGTACTTTTTGTTATCCATGTGTACTACATCTGCTAGATATCAAAGCTGAAAGTCTTGCCCATCCAAACCGATACTCTTGGATTGTAATATATATCGTGAATATATTACAAATCATGAAAATTCCTTTATGTTAAAAGAACTATCGCCAAAAATCATGGAGTAAGATATGTATAAGGTGTGTTGAAATTATATTTTCTCAATTTACAGACTACAGTTACGATTTTTCCAGGGCAAAAATATATCCTTATTATCTTTTGTTGTAATCAAAGAAATGAAGGTTTATAAACTATATATATATATATATGAAAAATCTTTTTAGTTAGCAACTGATATTTATTTAATAGACCACCATGGAAAACCTGGGAGGATTGGACGACCGTTTTGTCCTAGTATGGGACTCAGCAGTACCCATTCACGATCCCTTTCGCGAGGTTCTAACTCAGGACTTTGGGTCTCGCACTCGAACACTTAACCTCCGGACCACTGAGCTGGCATCCATTAGTGTTAATGTCCAACTTCAATCAATAAACGATATTGCGCCACCGTCCACCATTGTTTTCAGTGAGTAACTGCCTCACAACAGACACGGTCGAACTCCATTGGTTATGGCTTCTCAATAGAATTTTAGGAAATACCTCTTGAAGCCAGTCACAAGCGAGCGCACACTTCTGAGGAGTCTCATACTAGGACAAAACGTTCGTCCGGTGCTTCCAGGTTTTCAATAGTGGTCTAGCTTTAATCGATTCATGAATTTAACTTTTAAATTACTACAATCTCCACAGAAACCCCAATCTGATGATATTTATTTGACAAATGTTAATCATTTCGAGAGGAGAATTTGTACTTCGATATTTTTTCCATTGCTATCAGCACATCCAAATAAATGAGATATAGATACACTTAATTAGTAGTGCTAACCTTTCGATTTATTACAAATAATTCAGTAGATTAATTTCTGGAAATGTTATATATATATATATATATATATATATATATATATATGCTTAAGTATACGTTAGTATGTAGATGTGTGTTTAATTACTTTACAAGGCCAACTACATTGTGATAACCGTTTTACGTTTAATTAAAGAATGATAAATAAGTAAATACACTAAACCATCTGTTTCATGTATATCCTGACTAAATAACTGATAAATTGAAAAGCAACCCTTTCAACTTTTAGCACTGTAAATTTATACATTCATTGATTGTATTATCTAATGATAAATCGGGTTTAAAGTTGATATGGATAGACATACTAGTGATACTGTTAAGGATAATATTTCTTTTTGATCTCTGGAATATATTGACCTAATTTGATGTATACGAATGAATAAAGTTTAAAAACACCAAAAACCTTTGCGTGAAAAACGAAAATGGATTTCATAGGTATCAATAGCAAGTTTTGATTTGATAATTTTGAATAAATTGAGTATTGGGTAGATTGTTATGAATAAATAAGATATTTATAAAAATGGATTACGTCACACACCTATAATGATCGAAACAGTTAATAAGAGTTAGAAATTAATTATAGGTTATTATGTTTATTAACAGCAAGATTAAAGATATATATTTATCATTCTTACTAGTTTGAAGATTAGAGAACTGATGGTTCACAATGTTATAACGTATGGCTTCGTAATATATATGAACGTGCAATTAGGAGAGGAGTGAATTTATTGATCGGACGCAAATGATACTTGAAATCGTACGAGCAGTCTTGGGTGCTGTTCGGTCCTTCCTATATGCCTAGCCCAGCCAGTTGAGTCCAGAACACAAATAACGGCCTCGGCAATATGAATCATTATTTACAAACATACTGAGTTTTTATACAAACCAAAGTAATCAATAAAGTGATTATAACTCAAGAATCGTATGATAATAAATCAAAGATCAAAATAAAGCTAATGATAAGAGAAACACGAATATGAATAGTTTAGTTACGTAACAATTGTACAATAGGAAATAGGCATAATACATTGGTCGATAAATAGTCCTTAGAGTTACTATTCATAATTCACCAGGAGATATAACACACAACAAACATATTCTTTGGAGGAATCAGTTATTGACTTGAAAGCAGTTAGATTAAGGAGTTGGCTGAGTGTTTAAAGCATTTAACTTTCAACTGCTAAGACACAGGTGCAACCCTCTCTCCATCTATTCTGGTTTGAACAACCGGGTAATTTTACTAGCTATCAAACTTAGAGTGTGGCTTAAAACCAGGTATACGAATCTGTATCTGGTAAGTGGACTGGATTAATTGATATGTTTATGTATATATTATCGCTATTCTTATTGTTATTGTCATTATTACTAAAATTTTTATGAACTCTAGTTCATTCATAAATGTGATAACGTGACTTCTATCTAGAATAATGATTGCTTGGCTAAATCATTTTTATTCAGTCATATGACAAGTCTTTTTGAAATCCCATTCATTTACTTATTGATAAATCTCAAAAATGAGTGGTTATTAGAATACGCCATACATTAGGTTATGGTTATTTCATCCTCATCAGTTTCAAGTTGTAATTCACTGTCTAAACAATCAAAACGAATTCGATAGTGTAATAAGAAGACGACCCGACCGTTGTTGCTACCTTGACATGGTGGTCGGGCTTTCCTATCGTGATGAACCAGTCGAGCTATACTGGCTGGAACAATCCTTCCTCAAGGTCCTACCATGCCGGACAGGTTGGTTAAAGAGCCGTAAGACTAAAAGCAGCAAACCCAAGGTCCGAAGCCGTAATGCTGACCGTACTGAGGTGTGACAGCAGTAAGGTGTTTCCTTCAGACAACCAGCATAACAGCGATGCTGCCTTCCCACAAGGAGGGGTGGGGTTAGAAAAGGTCGACTCTAAAAATGCACACCTCGCCTTACCCCACGGATTTCCGTCTCCGGTGGTAAGGTCCCAACAAGTACGGAACTGACACAAAAATTACCCACAAAAAGGTCGTGTGTGACCGACCTCAAGCAGTTGTCCCTTGGGCACTGCGTTCACGCTCTCAGGTCATTAAGACCACTTCTAACTCAACTTCCTTTTCAGGTACCTCTAGAAGAACCCTTCCACGGTGTGGGCAACCGGGAATAGATAACTGCCCTCAAACCTCTAACAGCACTCAAGATCACTGTATTCAATAAGAAGACGAAGATTATCAGAACTATGTTCAGATAATCTTCGTCTTCTTATTATACTTTCGAAATTTATCAGACGGACTAATTGCTTTAAATCAAAACAACACCAAACTTTATTTAAGGGATGAGCAATTGAGAAGTTAACAAAAAAAGTTAAAAACATTTACTATATATAAAACACATAAAACAAATAATGGCATATTTTTTTAGTAATAATATTACTTAACTTGTGAAGTTCGTTTCTCCTAATATCATGCCTAATTTTAAAATATATTGCTATTTGTAGCTTATAAAAAATATATTGGAATTATTTAAAACAGTAATGATAAAATTATTCTCAAATTACATGATATGTTATTAAATTATTAATGTCCAACATGTTGAAAGTCATATCTTCCGTTAGTTGTAGTGTAATTATAAATCGTTGATGCGCACTGCTGAGGAGTCCCACAATAGGACGAAACAGCCGTCCAGTGCTTCCAAGTTTTCCATGGTGGTCTAGCTTCAGTTGACTCATGATTTCAACTACATATAATAATTATAAATCTGTTCAAATAATTTATTGATTTTTTTCGTTTCGTTTAAAAAGAGAAATAATATTCTACTATTTTAATTCTACTTGATGGCTTCATCAATTTTTATGTCTTAATTTTATATTTATTAGTGAGTCTTTGTTCTTATAACTAGTAAAAAATATAGTATGAGTTTTCATTTTCGTTTATTCAGTTAATTTAGAGGATAGTTTGATAGGAAATTACTTATATGCGAATTTAAAAGCCAAGTTATTCATTGTTTTATGCAAACTTGGAGAGTGCTGAGCGAATCTCCTAATCTTATATATATATATATATATATATATATATATATATATATAATCCGAAAGTCATCGCTTAATGCTTGGAATAAAAATAATCCATTATTTTCTCCAACCATAACTTTTTTCGAGGTCGAAAACAAATAGAGTAGAAAGTAATTATTATTACACATTAAATACCTTTTACTGTGATTTATTTAATAAAATATTTTATTTTGATGTAAATCATTAGAACAAAACATTAATACCTGTGTCAAATAACTTTTGTAGTGAGAATGTTTTATATGCTTTAATCGTAAGAATTTCACCGTAAAAGTTGGGGAAAAAATGCAATAATACAGCTTGGGAAAGAAATAATCATGGTTATAATGGGATAAATAAATTGTGAATGAAAATCATAATCGTTTTATTTAATCAACATAAGTAGTCGCTTCTGAGGACATTCTTCGTAAAAATATTTTTTCCAGAATACAAAAGCTCATTTCTTATGTTCTTGGTAGATCCTACTCGGTAATTGACTGGTGAAAGACTGAAAAAATAATTGTGACCCACGTTTGGTGTCTACTTTCATTGATTATTATCTAGTAACAGTGATCTTGAAATAAATTCGTATCATTCAGAAAAAGAGTTGGTGTTTTTACAGAATCGTTAAAATGTCCTAAATGAAATTACTAATGTCCATTTATGTCAGATCGTCTCCTGTAGTGTCGGTTGTTATATTGAGCTCACATAGCTTATTCTAGCTTCCGGACAAGTCAATTTATTCATTCCTCTCGAGTCACATTTTTGACCTTGGTAATTATTCGTTTATCAACCTTGACTGTTATTTATATTAGCGTATGTGTGCATTTCTTATCTTATCACATGTCTGCAACCTATTTTTGTTGTGACTGTAAATATCGTTTCATGCCTGGTTAAGTCGACTTGGCTCACGTGCTTTCTCCAGTGTGCGTCCTTTCGTTTCGCTTCACTCTCGCTTCTTCGCTCCCTTCGCTACGATCCTCTGATTGTCTATTCAGATTAACGATTTTACAAAATATACGTATTCGAAATCCATTCTCGTATTTGACTTATTTAATTCTGTTATTCACTAACGCGATTTAAGTCGATGATTATATACGAGGACGGACGACATGTATGTTTCGAGAACAATCATTCATACGATTGACCTGGAGTCAGATGTCGAGCCACTAAACACCAAAATGTTCATACTTTCTAATAAATTAATGCGTTCAGTGACCTGTAATACAAAAGAACTTAAAGATAATGACATAGATAATTCATTTTAATTAATTTAGCTTCCCACCTTAATACTATCCTACACAATTATTCAACAGAAAATAAAATATTATAGAGTTGAGATCATGAGTAAACCACCTTAGTTTTACAGGACGCAGCACTAGCTGAGGGTGT